>NW_007726987.1:85300-91335 GCF_000696425.1 Galeopterus variegatus | reverse complement strand
TTGAAATATCAATATCTAGGATGCCCCTTCCCAGTTTTTGTTGCAATGATACTAGTTTAAAAGAATTATGCATCTAGATTTGGCCTCTGGATTATTGGCCAAAATTTCTACAATCACATAGCATTTGAAAGAGTAGAGAGAAAAAACCTTATGACTGTTCTTGGTTTCCTACAAAGTTAACTTTATTGTAAGGTATTTTCATTTCCTGTTTGTCTCTTTCAGGAGAGATAATAAACAATTTTCAACTACGAAGTTTAAAATAATAAATGAAAAGCCAGCTTTTTTCTGAAAGATTAAAAAATTAAAACATATCATATACTATATCCCATCTATTCAATTCTTACTTCCATAATACAGTATCAGCATTTCAAAGGAAACTCTATCTATTGCCAAGGGAAATCCATGGCATGTCCTGGCAAAATAGCATGAGGAAGGAGTTCAGAACTGGGAGTGAATATGTGTTTACTTCCATAATACAGTATCAGCATTTCAAAGGAAACTCTATCTATTGCCAAGGGCCATGGCATGTCCTGGCAAAATAGCATGAGGAAGGAGTTCAGAACTGGGAGTGAATATGTGTTATTTCTCATCCCAGACTGCCCTCCCTACTCCTGTGGCTTAGTCAAATCTCTCCAACTCCCTAGAGGCCATCCTCCTCATCTGGAGATTGAGGGGGTATACCAGATAAACTTTAAGGTCATTACCAACTCTAAAGTTGTATGACTCAATAATTCAGCTGACCATTCCTGATGACAAAGTTAAAATGACGTTGGCTCTGGATCTTATATTTAGACACCAGGTGCTTTTGGCAAGATGAAGCTCTCAAGGAGCCAAGCTGGCAATGAAACTTGAAGAAAGCAAGCAGGAGTGTTGCTGTTGCTGGCAAAGAGCTGTTCATGGTTCTTCTCTGACGAGGCCCCAAATCATTCCCGGTTGTTCTCATAGTCACAGTGACCCAATATTTGCTTAGAAGGATTTTTTTGGAAAAAGGATAACACCTCATTGGGAGGCTACTCTGCCTATGGTTTTGCACTCAGATGGACCTGGGATCAGAACAGTGCTAAGGACAGGCCTTGCTACCAGGGCAGGGGGTGGGAGAGGCATCTATCATTCTCGACCTCCACATCAGTAAAATGGAGACTGAAACCCATACCTCCCTCCTTGAGATTTTTCTTTTTTAAGATTAAATGAAATAATGTTGAAAAGCAGTGAGCATAATATCTCATACTAATGTAATATCTCATATTAAGAATCTGCGCTTAGGCTTACCTAGTCCATGTGTTTCGGAAATACTAAATCATTCAAACAGCAAGTCAAAAGAATTTCTCAATAAGTAACAATTTCTTTGCTTAAAGTTATAGTTAAGTGTTTTGTTTTATTAAAACAAAGGTAATAAGGTTCCGATTTTGCTTTCAGCTGAACACTTGTGGGAATGTAATAATAGCCATGCTCCATAAATCTGACAGCCACTCTCAAGCTCAATAGGTAGATTTTATGCAAGTGTACACACTGTGTATTGTGTGTACTTTTTGGGACACAGATGATGCACAAATGAAGCAGTACTAAAATCTGGAGAACCACCTGGAGGAGGCCTGTGCAACACCAATAACCTCTTCAATATACAGACTCCATGCCTGGAATACCCACAACCTTGATGTTTGTCATTGGTCATGCTGGGCAGGCAAGCCTCTGCTTTCTGATCTAATCAACTTCAGAATGATTGTGAAGCCAACAGCTGTGTCAGAGCAATTGGAAAAATAGATTCAGAACAAAGGGGAAGACCCACCTCTCCAGGACATCTCTCTCTGGAACATATGCTAGGCTTCAATGGAATGCATAAATATTTCATTCACTGTTTTGTACTACATTCCTCCTGTGATTTATATGTCCGACCCATTACTTTTAAATGTACATTAATGTCCTCTTTTAAAGGCAGCTCCTCTTGTGTCTGCCTCCTTAATGGGCCTAGTGGGATTGGAACCCTAAACAGAATCTGTGTCTGTTCTGCATCACATCACAGGCTACCAAAATATGAATTCATTTACCTTCATTTTGTGAAAGCGTACCTTCCCTTGGGAAAGTGATAGCCAGGATGCTTTCTGCCTTGTGTTTTTTTTTTCTTTCTATAAACGATATTTCAGAGGGATGGTGGTGGCTTCTGAAACAGTGGCATGAAGAGGAAATGAGACACTACACTCTAATTTCTTTTGGAGTCTGAAAGGAGTGGAGAGAGAAATGGAGGCGCAGGTGGGCAGAGGAATGGCCAGAAGGGGAGAGCAGGTGTGAAACTGTTAGAAGGAGCTGGGGAGTCCACAATCTGAATCACTGACCCCTTCACAATCTCATGATTGGGCCCGCATCTCAAGGCTATGGCGTAGACAGGATCGACTTGGCCTCTTCCAGTTGCTGACTTTAATCTTTGCAAATTATAGGAAAAGAAAAGAAAACTCCAGAATTCAAATGGGTTGGAAAATGCAACATATGATTAAGCACAATCCTTGTTTGGTGATTTTCATTTTCTACTGGTGACCATACTCAAAAATTGGAAAGGTGTGTGCTAGATCACAACAGGATGGCCTACAAGCCAGAGAACACAGGGTAAAAAAAAAAAAAAAATGTTAGTTACATTTTTTAATAATAAAATAAATAGGATTTTCCTTAACCTACAGACACCTTTTCATGTAAAGTACCTCTAAATTCAAAATAATTAGTTTGCTTGTTCATCTGGAAAAAAGCACAATAAATAATACATTATTTTTCTTCTCTTACTAGACATTTTCTATATTTTTGAGTGTTCCTAATGCCCTAAATACAGGATACTTCAAAAAGTCCATGGAAAAAAGAACTAAAAGATAACACAAATCCTTCCATGAACATTTTGAAGACCCCTCGTATAAGTAGGGCTACGTTGATCAGGAAGAAATGCTTCAGAATGGATTTATATTTTTCTTATCCAGTGAAAGGTTCCCATGCAGGTAGGTCCCTGGTCAGTTTGCCGCCACATCCATTCCTTGCTATCCCCCATCCTCCACTGGAGGGGCAATTGCTGCGCAGCCTGTGTTTCCCAGGCTCCTATGTCTGCTGGCTTCTGCTTTGGTCCCGTCAATGGGCTTCTGCCTGGGATCCATCTGGCCTGAGACTGGAAGCAGGGAGAAGGAAAAGTAGGTTATTTCCCCATTCATTCTTCTCTGCTTTTGGAGGCTTCTCCATCAGAAGGAAGCTTCTCTGTAGTTTCAGCTTCTACCAGTTGACTCTGGTCTGAGGCTCCAACAGAGCAAATTTTTCCATTTGCCCTCAGCCTAAGGAGTAAAGGAGATTTCTGCTGTTGGTAATCTCTCAGCTACTTCACAGCACCCTGCTTAGCTTCTCAGTCCTTTCACCACCTGTGTAGCCAATTGTCTGCACCAAGTTCTTTTTTAGAAAAATAATTAACACAGATTCTGTATTCCTGGATGGGCCCTAACTAATACAGCTTCACAGTAATCTATAGACTTTTCATTTTTCTTTAATTAATTCAACATTTATCAGGTACCTATATGTGGCAGGTATCACCGTAGTTGCTAGAGACATAGTATTAAACAAAGCAAACAATATCTCTGCTCTCATGAAACTTCCTAAGTTTGGGGAAGATAGATGAGAAACAAAGCATAAAATAACAAAAAGTAACAATAATGCAAAAAATTAAAGCTGGGTCACGTGAGGGTAAAAGAATAAGCACTAGTTTAGACTAGAGAGTAAGAGAAAGCCTAACAGGGATGAGATGTGAAGGACAAAAAGGGCCAGGAAGAGGGGAAAGGGTATTCCATGCAGAGACAGAGAAATCTGAGCCAGAAGGAGCTTAGAATAGTTGAGCAAGAGAGAGGTGAGACAGGAAAAGCTCAGAAGGGTAGACATAGGTCAGGAACAAAGGTAGAAGAGTGAACATGAAGCCTGCAGTTTGAATCTTACTATTCTAAGTGGGGTAGAAAGCCATTAGGGAGTTTTAAGCAGGAGTAGGCAGCATGATTTAATTAAAGTTTCAGCAGATCATTATGACTGCTATTGGGGAGAACGGATAATGGGAGGGCTGGGGTGAAAGCTGGGAGATGAGGCACGTCTACGGCCAGGTGACAGTCTTGGTGATGATTGGACTAGTGTGACAACTGTGGGGAGGGAGGTAGTTTAACAGATGTCAGATATGTTTCGAAGGGAGGGGAGATAGGATTGTGGATAAATAGAAATGTCAGGGTGAGAATAAGAAGGAATAAAGGGCAACTGTGATTTTTGGTTGAGCAACCAGGCAGATACTTAAGACAAAATTATTCTCGACTGTATTTCTGCCATGTCTTACTCTAGTTAACGTTGTTTTCTTGAGAAGTATTCATACATGAATATAAACATGACACTTGCTTCCCTCACCAACTTTTTATTTTGACAAGTTTTAATCCTTTGAAAATGTTGCAAGGACAGTTCTATAAACACCTATATTTTCCTTTACCAAGATTTACCAGTTTTAACATTTTGCTACATCTACACATACATACACATATTTTTGCTGAAACATTTAAAAGCAAGTGGCAGACATGACAACTCCTCTCTTGATTATTCAGCATTATCTCTTCTAAGAACAAAAAAATTACCCTGTAAAACCACTTTATTTTTTTCACTCCCAAGAATTTTGACATGTGACACCATTATCTAATATACAGTTCTTATTCAAATTTCCCCCAGTTGTCCTCCCAAAAATGTTTCTTGTGACCTTTATACCATTAAAAAATCCAGCATCCAGTGAAGGATCATTTAGTCTTCGTGTCTCTTTAGTCTCCTTTAATGTAATGTAAACCTAGTCTTTTTTTCAGCTTCATGATCCTGAATTGTCTGATGGTTTTCTTGTGATTGAATTCAAGGTAAACCTTGTTTGTCAGGATTATTATGTAGGTGATACTGTGCCCCTCCTAGCACATCACAACAGCAGGCACATGCTATTACTTGGATCCTATTGTGAAGGACATTAAGTTTGTTCACTTGGTTAAAATGGTGGCATTTGGATCTAACAAACAAAACACTTAACAGCTCTTGACTACTGCTACCATCCTTAAACAACTCATTAAATTAGAGAAATCTCTATTTGCAGTTTAAAATATGAGAGTAGCCACTGTATAGAATGTGGGTAAAAATGTCTACTGCCTTTAAGAACTTTGTATTCAAGGTGAATAGCTCTCTGGAAATACAGGAAAAATAATAGCAGGATAGTGAAAGAAGAAAAGTGTGTCACTCATCTCGAACAAGCAACTGTATCTAGTTTCCATTTCCAATAACTCTTTGGAGAAGAGTTAGAACAGAGTATGAATAGAAACTGATATGCAGCTGTATATTTAAATGATCACAGAAAGTGGATTCTTCCATGCATAATGTCATTCATTTGCTTGAAATAAGTGCCACCAGATAATTCTGGAAAAGGAAACTCAAATGTAACAAGCAAATATTTATGCCAGACAATATGATGGATATTCTTGCACTTATTTTCTCAAACATTCCCAGAAACACCTTGGATTTTTTTTCATATAGAGTAATGGAGGCTCAGAAAGTTTCTATATGTAACAAGCAAATATTTATGCCAGACAATATGATGGATATTCTTGCACTTATTTTCTCAATCATTCCCAGAAACACCTTGGATTTTTTTTCATATAGAGTAATGGAGGCTCAGAAAGTTTCTATAAGTGTCAATACCTCTCAAAGTGAGTATGTGCCCATTTGTCATTGGAAACAATATCTATATTACTGTAAAATCCATGTACTTTCCAGCCATACCTTGCAGTTCCACAGACCATATTCTTTCATGATTTTTTTTAGAGACATCATACTTTTCCTTGATTATAATCATGAAAGGGAGTGGGAATAAATTAAGAAATGAGTTGGAATACACACTTTGTTTTCATCTCACACCTTTAAGGAAAGTTGGAGAAGGAAGTAAATATTTCTTCCTCTTTCCTTTCAACTGTAATACGTTCTAGAAAATAGTAAATAATCAATAAGAATTGAAAATATAACAC
>NW_007726987.1:59551-84335 GCF_000696425.1 Galeopterus variegatus | reverse complement strand
CCCTCAGTGTCGCGCCCGTACCAGACCGGGACCGGCAACGGGATCGCAACCCTCGGTGTTGTGCCCGCACCTCGCTCAGCCAGTGAGCAGCCGGTCTGTATGTGGGATCCAAACCCTCGGCGGGAGCGTCGCCGCACTCCCAAGTGGCGCACTGTAGCAGTGCGCCACCGGGCTGGCCTCTCAAAGGCCCCACCTTTCAATTACTATGATAAGATTTCCCACCCTCTAACCACAATTACAGTGGGGATTAAGTTCTGATACAAGAAACTTTGGGAGACACATTTACCTATAACATTCCACTCTTGGCCCCCAAAGTTCATGTCCTGCTCATAGGTAAATACATTCATTCCACCCCAAAGTCTTAACTTGTTTCAGCTCAAAAGTCCAATGTCTCAACAACCCATCTGTGAAATCAAAACAAGTTATCTATTTCTAAGGTACAATAGTGGGACAAACATAGGGTATATATTCCCATTCAAAAAGGGAGACATAAGCCAAAAGAAAGGGGTAATAGGTCCTAAGCAAGTCTACAACCCAGCAGGGCAGGCATCAAATCTGAAAGCTGGTGAATCATGTACCTTGACTCCGTGTTTGTTATCTTCCACACACTGGTGGGAGGGTTGGGCCCCCAAGTCCTTGGGCAGCCCCACTCTTATGGCTTTCCTGGTCTCCAGCCATGCTTTAGCTCTTCCAGGCTGGCATTTTACACTGGCAGCTCTACAGGTCTGTGGTCTCCATGGTAGCCACAGCTCCACTAGACACGGTGCTGATAGGGTTTCTCTGCTGCAACTCCAACCCCACTTTTCCACTCGGCATTGCTCTAGCAAAAGCTCTCTGTGGTGACTCTTCCCCTGCGACAGATCTCTTCCTATGTCCCCAGGCTTTTCTATATATCCTTTGAAATCTGGGTGGCACAGCTCTGGCATTCTGCAAACCTGCAGACTTAACACTACGTGGATGCCACCAAGGTTTCTGGCTTGTATCTCCCAAGCAGTGTGTCCAGCAGTACCTGGAGCCAATTTAGCCAAAGCTGGAGCAGCCAGAGCAGTCAGGGTGCAGGGAGCAGCATCCTTAGGCAGCCTTGGGCAGAGAGCCTGTGGAAGGCACTTAAGGCCCATTCCCTGAAACCATTCTGCCTCCCTAGGCTTCTGGGCCTGTGATAGGAGGGGATGCCTGGAAGATCTCTGAAATGCCTTCAGGATCTTTCTACCATTCTTTTGGATAATTCTTTTCTTGTGTCCTAATCTCCTTAGCAAATGGTCAATGGGCTTCACACTTGGCTTCCTCTCTTGAACAGACTTTCTCCCTCTTTATGTGACTAGGCTGAGAGTTTTCCAATTTTTTACTCTCTTCTTCCCTTTTAATTATAAATTCTGCCTTTACATCATGCCTTCACTGCCATAATTCAGCATAGGCTGTTACAAGTAGCTATGCAGCTCTGTGAATGCTTTGCTGCTTAGAAATTTCTTTTGCCAATTACTCTGGTTCACCACTTTTAAGTTCCACATTCCATAAAACTTTTGGGCATAAACAGAATACAACCAAGTTCTTTATAACTCTATAACAAGGGTGGCTTTTGCTCAAGTTTACAATAAGCTCACCCTCATTTCTATCTGAGACTTCCTTAGAATGGTCTTTATAGTCCATATTTCTAACAGCACTCTGATCACGTTTTAACCAGTTGCTAAGATGTTCCATACTTTCCACTGGTCTCTCTGTCTTTCTATATTCTCACCAGAATCTACTAGCCTGCTCCTCCAAATTTTTCCAGCCTGTATATAATACCCAGTTCCAAAGCCACTTCCACATTTTCAGGTATTATTTATTACTACCATATTTCTAACAGCATTCTGATCACCACGATTTAACTGGTCTCTAAGATGTTCCATACTTCCCCCTGGTGTCTTTGTCTTTTTAGACTCTCACCGGAATCTATGCTATTTCTAGCCTGCTCCTCCAAATTCTTCCAGTCTGTATACATACCCAGTTCCAAAGCCACTTCCACATTTTCAGGTATTATTTATTACTACCATATTTCTAACAGCATTCTGATCACCACGATTTAACTGGTCTCTAAGATGTTCCATACTTCCCCCTGGTGTCTTTGTCTTTCTAGACTCTCACCGGAATCTATGCTATTTCTAGCCGGCTCCTCCAAATTCTTCCAGTCTGTATACATACCCAGTTCCAAAGCCACTTCCACATTTTCAGGTATTATTTACTGAGCAACACCCCACTTCTCTGTACCAATTTTCTGTATTAGGCCATCTCTGTTGCTTGTTAACAAAATACTTGAAACTGGACACTTTATAAAGAAATAAAATGTGTTTTGTGAAGTTTCAGAGGCTAGGAAGTCCAAAGTCCAAGGAACACATCTGGTGAGGGCCTTCTTGGTGGTCACTCTCTGCAGTAGTGCAGGGCATCACATGGTGAAATGGCTAAGCAAGAGAGAGTTAAGCTCCTCACCTGCTCTGCTTTTAGAGCCATTGGAACCACACCCATTACCACCTATGAAACCATCAATGGATTAATCCATTCATGAGGTTATGGACCTCAAAATGTAATCACTTCTCAAAGACCCTGCCTTTCAATTACCATGATAGGATTTCCTACCCTCTTAATACTATTACAGTGGAGACTAAGTTCCAATACATGAAACCTTGGGGGACACACAACATACCCTTAGAAGGCATTAAAATCTCTGACCATCTGTCAACTTATTTACTCAGCCTCATTCATGCATGTTTTCATTCAATCATTCAGCAATAGAATACAAGTGCCCCCCCCCCCAGAATATTAAGTGCCTCACTTGAATGAAAGCTCCATGAGGGTACAGATTCTGTTTATTTTATTCATTAATATTTACTAAATATCTAGAACAGTATTGGCATTAAGTAGATGCTTTAAAAATACTTTTAGAATTAATGAATTCAGCAAAACTTGCTGAGTGCTTATTATGTGCCACACAGAAAGCTTGGCACTGGTAGTCCAGCAATAAAAGCGATTATCTCTATTTTTAAGGAACTAGCCAGGTAAACTGACATTTATAATGATGAATTTGGTGTGTATTTGTAAATATGAGTCTGGTTTCTGTAGTAATAAGCACTTAGGAAGTAGGGTCACTGGTTATTCATCTCTATATTCTTTGTTGCTAACTAAAGTTTCATCAAATGTTTACTAAATAAATTGATCTAAGAATGCACTTAGGACAGAATGTCTGAAGGCTTTGGCAGGCAAATAATAGCCCCCTACAAAGATGTCCAGCTCCTAATTCCAGGAACCTGTGCATATGTTATACTACATGACAAAAGTGCCTTTGCTGATGTGATTAAGGCTAAGGACCATGAGATGGAAGATTTTACTAGATTATTCAGGTGGGCCCAATTTAATCATATGAGTCCTTAAAACAAGATGACGAAAAAAAGAGTGAGTCAGAGAAATGTGACTTGAGAGGGACTTAAGTCATCCTCTCCAGCTTTGAAGATGGAGGAAAAGAGGCATGAGCCAAGGAATGTGGAAGTCCCTAGAAGTTGGAAAGGCTCTTAGCTGACAGCCAACAAGAATTACAACTTCAAGGAACTGAATTCTGCCCACAACTCAAGTAAGTAGGAAATGGAACCTCCAGATAAAACACAGTCTTAATGGTATCTGATTTTAGTCTGGTGAGATCCTTACCAGACTTCTGACCCACCAAACTGTAAGATAATACAGTTTGTTATGGCAACAGTAGAAAACTAATACAGTGCCCACCATATTTGGAAGACTGGCCAAAGTGCACCTCTGCCATGATTCCCATGACCAAAATGAAAATAATTATCCTTGGAATCCAAACCATATAATGTCTACATTTTTTAATCAAAGGACGTGCTCAGATAGAAAATTAGCTACATTTCAAGATAAAACAAAAGTGGTTTTCAGAGGTAGAATTTAGATAAAGCCATTTTCCAAAATGATGATGGCTGATTGGATTATCAGAATTAGTGTCTTAGGACTTCAAGCTATACTACAAAAACCTACACACATGTAGGCTTTGGAGCGTCTTTTCAAACTGCTATGCCCTTGAAGAATAACTTTGACATCAAAGAGAGTTCTGAGTGACAGTCTTCATCTTAGTCCAGTGAGCCGCAGGAAAAAAACACAATGGTCCAAGAACAGCACTTTAAAGGTAAAGAAGTACAAGAGTATAAACTAAACGAGAAATCTCCTAAGCCATGAAAGAACAAGTTGGCTAAGGCTGCCATTTACATCTGTATGGATCATTAACTGCACAATGGGCAAGTTGTGGCTAAAACCCAGGCCACACCCTGTTCACCAAGCCATGTGCACTGGTATGGGGCAGTGACCTCTTAGAGGAAGGGGTCCCTTGACAGAAGCACCATAAGGCTCAACAGGTTATGCCTGCCACAACTCCAGAAGGCGTCCTTTATAAAGACTACTATGAGAATGGCATCCCCTGAAGCTGTGCTATGCAGTGGCCCCAGACATCTTTGCAGTTTGTTTGCCAAGCATTCTCCAGGCAAGCTGTTTTATCAAGAAGGGTGGCATTTTCTAATTCTTCCAATGGTGTCACATATGCTAACAGTGATCCTTCTTAGGCCTGATACTGAGAATGAATTTGTACTGACTTTTACTGTTATTGATACACAAAGTAGACAGTAGACAGGTATACAGAATAAAAAAGGAAGCTAAGGCCTGGGTTTGCAAGTGTTACAGGGGCAAATGAAAGTGGTCTTTGTGTCCTACTCTCAGGAAACCATATGAAGATTATAAGTCCCTGCCCCAATAAAAGCGGAAGATGATTTCAAAAGTTTTAGCCACCCAGCACCCGTGCATACTGAAGCCTTTCCTTAGGATGAAAGCTCTGTCTAGTGCTTTCAGTTAGTTGTTCATTATACTTTGTCCAGAGCTTCTGTTATCTGTAGAAAGGTTGGTCAAATAGGAGCTACTCTGCCACACTGGAAGTAGACTCCTCTCTAGCTTTACTGTTACCAAATGTGTCCAACTGTGTCAAATGTTAATCCTAAATAGCACACCATACACATACAATTGTACCTCGGTATCCATGGGGGACTGGTTCCAGGACCCCTCCCAGATATGAAAATCCGTGGATGCTCAAGTCCCTGATATAAAATGACATAGTATTTGCATGTAACCTATGTACATTCTCCTGTATACTTTAAATCATGTCTAGATTACTTATAATACGTGGATGCTCAAGTCCCTGATATAAAATGATATAAAATGCATGTAACCTATGTACATTCTCCTGTATACTTTAAATCATGTCTAGATTACTTATAATAGCTAACATAATGTAAATGCTATGTAAATAGATGTTATATTGTTTAGGAAATAATGACAAGAGAAAAAGTCTACACCTGTTCAATACAGACACAACCATCTATTTTTTTTTATATATATATATTTTTGATCTGAGTTTGGTTGAATCTATAGATGTGGAACCCATGGATAGGGAGGGCAGTCTTCCTCAGAATCCAAATTTAAGTCTTTGTCCTAGCATACATTCCAGTTTAGCATTTGAATGGAACTAAAGTATTCTGGCTTCAACAATTAAAAATATATATGTAATCACAAGACATAAAAATATATATATTATTAATATATATATATATATATATTGAGACAGCAAGAAATGCTTGCTTCCATACCTATCCACTTTTTACCCTAGAAGAAAGCATTTTATGTTTGAAGACACCCTGGGGACAGTAACCTATTTCTATGTTAATTATGATAATACTCTGCCTAAGCACTCTTTTGTTGAAATTTAATCCCATTTTCTCTCATCTTGTACTTTGTATAAATTGATAGTGTGTTCCTTTCTTCCTTAAAATTACCCTTTATATACTTCAAGAGAATTAGGAAATCACCTCTTAGCCCTATCTTCCAGACTGAGTAACCTCAATTTTTCTTTCCCCAATCATGAGAACTATTCTACTTCATTTTAAGCATTTGATTTGCCATCCTTCACTCTGAATAGCATTCCAAATCACTTTCAGAAAATAGAAGCCTGATCTCTATGACCCCAACAATTCCACTCACAGGTGAAAATACTCAAGAGAAATGAGTGCCTATGTCCACACAAAGACTGTGATAAGAGTGCTCATAGCAGCTTTAACCCAAATATTCATCTGCATGTACGTACAGGTGGGGTTCGGGGTAGTGTTTGCTTTTGACTGGGAAAGGGATGAGGAAGTTCTCTGGGAGAGATGGAAATGTTCTATATCTTGATGTGGGTGGTAATAACATGTATATATAAAGATTCATCAAATATATAGGTAATGAAATGCATACATAGTTAAAAGTATTTGTGTGTATATAATGTATATAGGTACAGATATAAAAGGGTACTTCAAAAAGATCATGGAAAAATGAATTAAAAGATAATAGGAATCCTTCCATGAACTTTTTGAAGTGCCCTCACATGTGCATGGAAGCCTGCTTCTGTGCTCCTGTGTACATAATGCAAAGCAAAGCTAAACATCACCTCATGAAGAGAGCCTTCAGTGATGAAAGGCGCCAAAACATAAACTTGCAACCTCCCTAGCTTCTCTTCACATGACAGAATGGACTGACTTCCTCATAGAATGTGCAAAAAAAAAAAAAAAGCTTCAAGTAACCTTGTGAAAATAAGGACTTCTTTTTATAATAGATCGATGAAAACTCCAGCAAACACCACCAGGGGAGAAAGTCCACCTGATCAGAGAAGGCTGTCCACAGGTGTTTCACATCATGTCCACAAGTGACAGAAAAGTCATCCAAAAAACTCAGTGATTAAATGTGCCAACTTGACTGAGTGCAATATCTCTGGGTCCCTGACCTAAAATGCCAGGTCATAGGAGGTGCTAAAGCATAGAACAAAAGAGAGCATGGATAGCAGTGGAAGTGTGCTGATACATATTGACCTCTATGTAGAATGTGACTCTATGAATTTCTGTTAACTTCTGAGGATTCAGTTGCCTCCTTAGGAAAATAGGATAATGACAGACTTTTCTGAGAAATAAGTAAAATAATGTATAGGAAATGCTTAGTAAAACGTTGACAGAGAGAAGAAAAATTAATAATATCTTAAAATTTTAATCTGTATAAATTCTATGAAAGGATTGTAGGGTTCATTATCTCTTACCAATTTGTTAAGTGCTTTTATGGAAAATCTTCAATTCCACAAAGAGTGAGTGTTATCCCAATCACTGCATGATGCCGATTAGAACATAGTTATGACAAGAATATAGGTGTCTGATGAAGTCTCATAGGAGTCTGTCAATTTCAGTTTGGTCCCTGGTCAATGGCCAAAGCCTCATCTCAAGCCAATCCTCTGTTAATTCTAATATCTGGCCACAAGTAAGAACAGATGTGAGCACATGAAAGGACCAGTGCAAATCTATCCACCAAGACCTGAGAAATGATTCAACCTATGACCTGTTTACCGTGGGTCAGTTATGTCACCATGCATAAAGAATGGGATTCCTTGCACCCAGGGAAAACTCAAGAGGTTCTAGAAATGGCTGGTGAGAAAGGTTTCACAAGGAAAGAAGTAGCTCAAGACAGCATCAGGATTGTACAACTGAGCTGCTTCTTTTCATTCTGGCCCACTATCTCCTAGAAATGTAAGCACCTGGCCAGTGACCAATAAGAGAACTGCTTGTAATTGCTGACAATCCAAAACTCATTTGCATAGTTTCCCATCTGTTGGAGACAGTGTAACTGTGGCTTTGTATCCTACATGCATCTGTGACAGTCAGGAATCACTGGAAAGAACTGGCATATCTATCGAGCAGCTATCTATCTTCTCCAGTGTGAGTCCTTTGATTTTGCTTCCTATTCACTGCCTTTGCCTCCTGACATATAGACTTGATTTCCCCCCACCCAAAAGACACTTAACTGACTTTCCTAAGGAAGATTGGAAGATTAATACCCAATTTTTTTTAAGTGACATTTTCTAATCAAAAAGTTTTCACTGAGCATCCACTCAGGGCCTTTCATAACATTCTTTCATAATACACTAAATGAAGAGGTGCTTTAAGAGAAAAAAAATCTCGGGACCAAGAAAGTTTGAAAATGAAGCATACTCTATTTATAATATGTATATCAATAGATACTGACACTATTTATAATATCAATATCTATATCCACATATAGGATAGGGATAGGATTCAGTCCTATGGCTTTAAATAACATTTATAAGCTGGTGACTTCTAAATTTTTAATCTCCAGCCCAGTCCTCTCTCTCATATTGCAAACTCAAATGATGATGATAATGATGATGGTAATAGCTAAAACTCTCTAGTGATTAATATATTTGGTGCCATCTATTTATCTATAGACATATATGTATCTATAGATCTATATATCTAAATATAGATTTAATATAAACATAAATATGTAGAAATGGACAGATAGCAATATCGTAGATCTATAGATAGATATGAATAGACATACATAGATTACTCTCCCATATATATATATATATATATCAATGAATCTAATAACTTTAACAACCCTATGATGTAGGTAGTATTATTATCATTTTAAAGATTGACATTGGAAGCACGAGGAGGTAAAATAGCTTTCTAAAAAGTAGCACAGCCAGCCAGTAAATTGTAAAGGCAAGAATTGAAACCAGACAAATTGGTTCTCACATCCACTGGTATTCTTGATAACTCTACGCCGAAGCCTAATAGACATTTACAACTTAGCAAATCTATAATTGATCTTCTGGTCTTTTCCCCAAAACTTGTTCCATTCCCCAGTCTTCACTATTACTGTAAATGGTGAGTCCATCTTTCTGATAGCTCAGACCATAGAATTTGGAGTCCTCTGAGTTTTTATTCTTTTACACATCTCATTCAAGCTGTTAGGAAATCTTGTCACCTTCATCATTAAAAATATTCAGTATCTGTCCACTTTTTGCTGTCTTTACTGTTACCCCTTTGGACTGGACCACTTTCTTCTCTACCTGGCTTGCTACATTCGCCTCAAATAGTCTTCCTATTTTCATCCTTGTTCCCCTACTAACTATTCTTCAAAGAGCAGCCACACTAACCCTTCTAAAATAAAGTTACTTAAAAAGGTGAGAACAGAACTGAAGCCACCAGAGATGGGAAAGGGGGAGGAAGGGGAGGGGTTAGTGAGAAATTAGTACAGGGCCACAAAAATGATACATTGTGTAATGTTGAATATAGTAACCATCCTGATTTGAGAATCACATATTGCACCCAGGTATTGACATTCAAAGCTGTACTCCACAGATATGTACAATCAATTAGGTTTCAATAAATTTTTTAAAAATTCTAGAAAAAAGATAATTAAAGTAATGTGAATAGAAAAATAAAGAAATAAATAAAGTTAGATGATATCACTTTTTTCTTCAAAACTTTTGTTGTTTTCCCATCTCGGTCAGAGTAAAACCAAAGTGCTTGCAATGCCGTATAATGCCAAATTCCATCATCCGTCCGACCACAGCTACTTCTCCCTGTCTCATTAACCTCTTCACACTCACCTTCACACTCACCTAAGCCACAGAGCCTTCTTGATGTTTTTCAAACATTCCAGGCACAGTTCAACCTCAGAACCTTTCCGGGCTGTTTTCTTGGCCTGAAGTGTTCTTCTCCTCTACTTACATGGCTACTTTCCCTGCCTCCCCCAAGTCTTGATCAATTGCTGTATCCTCAGTGATATCACCCTTACCAGGATTGTGTAAGTTCACATCCTGCTTTCCTCCATCTTTACTCAATCCACTTTTCCTACTCAACTTCTTCTTTTTTTCTATAGCATTATAATTTTCTAATTCAACATATATTTTACTTCCTACATTTATTTTTTCACCCTTACCAGGATTGTGTAAGTTCACATCCTGCTTTCCTCCATCTTTACTCAATCCACTTTTCCTACTCAACTTCTTCCTTTTTTCTATAGCATTATAATTTTCTAATTCAACATATATTTTACTTCCTACATTTATTTTTAATGTCTGTCTCCTCTACGAGAGTGTAAACACCATGAAGTCTTGAAATCGTTGTTTTATTACTGTCATATCCCCAAGCCCTTAGAGTGGCATGCAACCTGCTAGACTGTGAGACTATTACAAGCTCTGAGAAGCCTCCTTTAGAGATTCATGTATTTTTGGGGGCCGAGCCCGTGGCGCACTCGGGAGAGTGCGGCACTGGAAGCGCAGCAGGGCTGCCGCCGCGGGTTCGGATCCTATATAGGGATGACTGGTGCGCTCACAGCCTCACTGGCTGAGCACGGTGTTGCCGGTCTCAAAAAGGACAAAAAAAAAAAAAAAAGATTCATGTATTTTTTGTTTAATCTAAAATCTCTCAAACTTAATGATCACAGACCTATTTTTTCCATAAAACTACTAAAAGCTCATGACCTTGGTGCTTCAAGGGAAGGAGTTGTGAGATACATACGTAAGATTGTAGTCAGCTTTCCAAGAATAGCAAAAACATCCAGGATATCATTCGATAGGATTTAAATTGTTACATATATATACCCACCAAATAACTATCTCTGGTGTTATGATATTGTTTGCAGCAGGCCACAGAATGGGAATACATCAAATAAGATTTTGCACACGTATTTGCTATCATGTCCAAATTAACCTTCATAGACCTTTCTAAATGATCCAAATACTGAACCCTCTGTGAGCTACATTTTATATCAAAGTTTTAAAGTAAGCCCCAATAGAGTCAATTAAATTTAGGGATTATCAACAAGAAGTAGCAGACTGAAAAAAGAGAAAGGCTGCTGATATGCATAGATTACAAGATGTATTTCATTAATTCTTAAACAGAAAATTAGATTTAAGGTGCAAACACACCATAGTGACACTCAAGGAATATTTAAGGAAGAGACATGAGTTTTAGTTTTGGTTCTGCTAACTAGCTGAGGAGATTTGGGCAAGTTAATTCACCCACATTTTAATATCCTCATATGTGAAATGTGGGGACTGTAATAAGTCTCAGATTGGTTTCAGGTGTAAAGTCCTTTATACTTTTTTAAAATGACATCTGATGAGAGTAAAAGCCACCAACATTTTTTGTAGATTTTAATAACAAGAGAATCACAATGATTACTTTGGAAATGCCTTCACACATGTTCTTTTGGTAACTATTTGTCATAACTCATATGTAGTTATTATTTAAGTCGTTAAGGCATAATAATAGAAGAAAGCATAATTGTTAATCTCTGCAAAAGAGCTATTACAAAGCATGCCAAACCTTTGCGTGTTAAGCCATGGAAATTCTGGCGTTGCTACAGTGTGCTCTAGCTAGGGTAAGGTACCGGATGGCTAATTCTCTCCATTCAGATTCATGAAAGAAGCAGACTAGATAATAGACTTCTGAGCATGTTTCAGAATTTTTAAAACAAAATATATGAGATTAGTTTTAAATAAATACCATATTTTAAGCTAATTCTTCTAAGAGCAAACTCAGGCTTGATTAGGTATTTGAGATGAACTTCATGATGACAACTGGATATGTAAACTCTATTGTTTTGAAGACACTGCTAAACAAAATGGGAGAAAAGGTACAAAATAGTAGGTTTCGAAAATAATTTCTGGAAAGCAAGTAGGTTTACCTCTTTGACCTCAGGCATTCTCTTGAAATATCCCCATGTCTATGACTACATCATTACTCTGTTATATAAGAGATAACTGTTAAAGAGGATACTTCTTGTGATCCTTGTAATAAAATGGAATATTCTCTTTTTTCATAAAAGGAATAATTGTGATTCTTTCAAGTAAAATAAATAAGAAGAAGAATCCATCAGATTTTACACCAAAACTTTTCCCAGGCCTTATTTCCTTTATATGTGGAAAGTAATTTGAGATTAATCCAGATCACTTTCTCTATCAGAACATACTATTTATTAGAAAATTTTCTAGAAACAAACATTTTGCATTACCTATTAAATACTAAAATAGGATGAGAGGGTGAAAGCACAAGCAATAGCCTTAAAAAGCTCACAATCCACTGAGTTCTCGAAGAGCTGATACATATTGCCTACTGTTATTTAATCCTAGAAAACAGTATTTATTTTTGTGAGGTTGGTATTTCAAACTCATAATGTAGAAACAAGAAGATACATGAAATAATTAAATGGGATTAGACATAAAACACTGCTGAAAAAAATCAAAGACCTAAATAAATGGAAAAACATAACATGTAGACCCAATATTATAAAGATGCCCCAAATTGTTTAATAGTTCAATACAAATTTAATTAAAATCCCAGCAGGATTTGAAAAAACCTGAAATTGGCATACTGATTCTAAAATGTATATGGAAATGCAAAGGAATAAGAAAAGACAAAACAGCTGTGAAAAAGAAGGACAAAGTTGGATGACTTATGTTACCTGATTTCAGGACTTACTGTAAAATTACATCAAGATGATATGGTATTGGAGAAAGGAAAAACAGATTAATGGAGCATATTGAGAGTCCAGAAATAGAACCACACGTGTATGGTGAATTGATTTTTGACTAAGGTACAAAGACAAATGAATGGAAAAAGCATAGTCTTTCCAACAGTGGTGTGCTGGGACAGTTGGGCATACATATGCAGAAAATTAACCTCGACCCTTATCTTGCATGTTGTATAAAAATTAATTCCAAATGTAAAACCTAAATTACAAAGTTGTTATTGTGAAAACATAGGAGTAAATCATTTTAAAAAACTTCTCAGATACAACAGCAAAAGCATGTGACATAAAAGAAAAATTGATAGTTAGTCTTCATCAAAATTAAGAATGCCTGCCTTTTGAAAGACAATGTTGAAAGAATGAAGACAGATCACAGATTGAAAGAAAATATTCACAAATCACGTAACTGTTAAATGACTTGTATTCAAAACATATAAGGAATTCCAAAAACATGACAAGAACTAAACAAACAAGGGGCAAACAATTTAAACTGACACTTTACCAGAGAAGATATATGAATGGCAAATAAGCATATGTATAGCTGCTTAATGTCAGTAGTCATTAGGAAGACACAAATTAAAAAAAAAAAAAAAACAGTACAATAATATGTTATCATCACACACCTATTATAGACAAAAAAAAAAAGGAAGGAAGGGAAGAAAGAGAAGGAAGGAGGGAGGAAAGGAGAAAGAGAGAAAGCAGTACAATAATATGTTATCATCACACACCTATTATAGACAAAAAAAAGGAAGGAAGGGAAGAAAGAGAAGGAAGGAGGGAGGAAAGGAGAAAGAGAGAAAGGAAGGAAGGAAAGAAGGAGAAATGGAAGGAAGGAGAGAAAGAAATAAAGACAAGGAAGAAGGCTGTGTGAGGATGCACCTGTGTGGGGAAAATAGAATAGTTTGGTCAGGCCTGCTCAGCTCAGGTCCAGTTGGGTGTAGTGCAGCACATTCTTTGTAAACAAGTTATATGTGGGTAGAGTTAGCGCCCATGCACACCCGTGTATCTTTTTAGTTTGTTGCTATTCTTGTGTCTTCTTCAGAGTTTGTGAAGCAGCAGCTAGCCAGCAGAGAGCTCACATCTAAAAATAGAGCATGTTTACTTTGATGGCAGCTACTCAGTTTTTCTTTGGACTTTACCAGTAGCAGTTGAGTTTCTGAGTTTCTCTTTGGAATGCCTACCTATTAGATGTGTGTGTGCTATCTTCAACCAAGGCTCCAAGGACCTTTTTTTCTGGTTACCTAGCTTGCGGACCTGCATGTGAAGGGTTTGGGACCCAGTCTGGACAACGGCTTTGAGGGGTCTGTGAGCTCCAGACCTAGCTCTAGCTCTACAACCTGGATCTTTCATACACTGCTGGTGAGCACACAAAATGGTATGGCTACTCTGAAAGACTGTTTGGCAGTTGTTTTTTCAATACAGCTAAACATATTTTTAACCATATGATCCAGCAATCCCACTCCCTAGGCATTTACACAAAGAAGATAAAAAATTATGATTACATAAATGCTATACAAACACGTTTATAAAAGCCTGATTTGTAATTACAAGAAAACTGAAAACAACTCAATGTTCCTCAAGTTGAAAATGGATTAAAACAAACAAACAAAAAACTTCGGTATTTACATGCAATAGAATATTACCCAAGACCAAATGAGAATTATCTACTGATAAATGCAATAACATGGATAAATTTCAAATACATGGTAAATGAAAGAATCTAGATTTAAAATGCTACATACTGTATGATTATAGTTACATTATATTCTGTAAAAGACAAAACTATAGAGATAGAAAAAAATAATCAGTCATTTGCCGGGGAGTGGACGTGGGATGAGGAGTTGACTACAAAGTGGATAAAAACTGCAAGGTTGGTGATAGTTACACGACCATGTGCATTTGTCAAAACTCACAGAACTGTACACTAAAAATGGTGCTTTTTTTTACTGTGTGTAAATTAAACTTTAATTTTTAAAAAGTAGTTATTTTTCAAATCTGGCTTTTTCAAAAATTTGTTCAAACCTAAGAATACAGCAAATCTACTAGGAAAATTATTTTTCTAAAAACAGTAGTAGTGTTATTAAAAATAACTGAGCAAGTCTAGCAGTAAAAGGATTGCAGCTGATACCAGAGAATTTGGAAAGGTTAAAAAGTCATGTAAACGTAAAGTGGTAGACTTTGAAAGTCACCTAAAATAAGACAATGAAAGGAAATGATCCTACTAATCAATTTATTTTTCTAAATCTTGTAAATTCATCTAGATAATTTAGTAAAAACTGCTCTGCTCTTTCATTCATGGAATATACATGAATAGGTAATAAATTAATATCTGTGCATCCAGCTGTTAAAATGTTTATTATAACCGTAAAAGAGCTACAGAGTTACATATTGGTTTCGAAAACTGGGGAAGGTATAGTAATAGAAGTACAGTGTACAAGATAAGGGTAATGGAGAGAAATACTGTGTGTTAGACAAGAACTATCTGATTATGCTCCTTCTCTTATCTGGACCCTTCTCTGACACTGTGCAGTGCACACCTCATTATACACAGGATCACTGCAAACAGAAGGTGAGGAGCAAGGATAAAGGACAAAGTATTCTTAAGTAGAGAAAGGAAACTCTATGTAATCAAAAAGCTTCATCTCTGCTTGAAAGGTAACCATTATCCTGCAATCCTTTCCCATTTTTATTGGATTTTTCAAGTCATTTGTAAGTATGGATTATTCAGAGGTTTTCAAAAGAAAAATACAGAAAGGGCCATACTCTGTGTGTAATATAAATGCTACTCATAAATAATTAAAAAAAAAATCCAGGAATATATTTGCTTCTTACATTAGGAAATCAGGATGCAATATTTTATATAGTCAAGAAATCACTGGGAAAAAAAAGGAACTATGAGAAAAAAATCAAGAGATTCTTCTTCCTAAGCCACCTTATTTGCAATGCTCTTAAAGAGTCATGTATATTGTATAACCGTGATGACTGAAATCACACTTTGATATCAGCTCTATATTTAAAGAAAAAACCCAGACTGGTTTCCCAGCTCACATTCAATTAATTAAAAAAGCGATTTATATAGCCATTGGAGTATTTTTTTCTTACAAATACTTTTGCTTGAAGACATTTCCAACAAAGTGTCACTCTATACTCTGATCAAGCAAAATGTAAATTCCCCCATGACACACCACTATTAACTGGCACCAGCTCAGATGGTGAATGAACATTTTATATCACCAACAGCAGTTAAAGTCCTTTGCCCCACACATCTTGGATCTCCCCACTAAATCGCCTTAAATCGCTGCTCTGTGAGAGCAATACAAAAATGTTAGATTTTCATATACAGTTAATCAAATGTTTTCTCAGAAAAACCGAATTTATTTGTAAGGTGAAAGCACAATGTAGACATTCATTTGTCATTCATTCATTAATTCATGCAACTCATATTTAATGAGCAGCACTAATATGTTTCAGACACTTTACTAGGAACTGGAACAAAACAAATACAGGGCCTGCTCTCTAATAAGGGAGACAGACAATAAAGAACATACAACAAATGAACAGAATTAAAAGGATCAAAAGGGAAGATAAATATATCCGTTGGAAAACTTTAAGCATCTAATAGCAGCACCATTTAAGTTCTCTGCCTATGGACAGCAAAAGAGTTTTATTTTTCTCACTGCCGGTAAAAGACACGCAGAGCTAACTGAAGATATTCTGCTTACACCTCTTATGATCATTGCTGAATTCAAATGAGATTCAAATGTGCTGACCTGTGGCATAGCTTGCAACAAATCACTCTGAATTATTTTAATCTTTCATCCAGGACTACTAAAAATTCTGCTCTCTTCTATGCTTTCACATTCATATAGACAATAAATTAGATGACTTCCATTGTGTTCCCTTGTTTTGTTGTTTGGATTCAGCTTTGGAAATCAGTCCTCCCACTCCCTCTAACTACTCTTCAGTAAACAAGGGAACCCCTAGCAAAACAGCTTTCTGTTAGAGAATCAGCATTTTATCGTATTGGAATAACAAAATTACAGGAGGATAGAATAACCAAAGCTGATCAATATATACCCTGGTTCTGGCAACAACAAATGACCTAGAAGCATTCACTCTCTTCCACCTTTCCTATGTCCAATTTCACAACCCAACCTCATCAAAGATGAGGAGGTGAAAGAAAGGGAATCATGCCTCTTTAAATCAGATATCCCATTTGTGGCAGTTTCTGAAGGCTATCACCGAAATGCTCGATATGACCAGGTCAAATTTCATTTGTCTTGTACTTTTATCACTCTCAAAGCTACTGCAACGTGTTTGCAATAGAAATAAGGAAAATAAAAATGAACTGCCCCATCAGCTTGTCAGATTAAGAAAGTAGATTGATTTTACACCTTTGAAATAAGCAGCTGGCTTGAAGGCTCTCTCTTCTATTTTCTCTGTTTAAAGATTCTTGTACTTTTTGGACTCAAAGAGAAGTGTTAAGTTGGATAAATGTAGAACACAATTCTATTCATGGTGATGACATCAGCTAACATTTATTGAGTGCTAAGTATGTGCTAGGGGTGGTACTAAACAATTTGTGTATTTGTCTTATTTAATACTGAAAACAACTATTATTACAACTTCTCCTTCCTATTTGCTTGTTAAACTACCCTTACCCTACTTTATCCTCTACTTTCCTCAATCCATTGCTTTTTTCACCTCATTTTTCATTCAGCTTAGATCCTGTGGCTCATTATTTTAAAAATGCACGTGGAGAGCTGTACCCTCCCTGTTGCTTACCTAGAAAATAAATGAATAATACGTATTCTACACCTGAGTGGCTGAGCTTGGCTGCAGTCCCACAGAAGGACAGCAGAGATCCACTGTAAATTCGTAATCACTAATTTCAAATAGGAGCACAGCACTGGCTGGCAATCACGGTCCATTTCTCTGACCAACTCAATTTCTCATTGTCTGCAATAACTTCAACCTTCTCTACCCTCCCCGACAATCCAACTTCTAATATTCCATTCTTCCTTTTCCCCTTAATTTCAGGTGACCCTGCTTTCTACTGCAGTGAAATTAAAGTAATTAGATGGAAAAGCCTTCAGCTCCCTTTTACTAAAACTACAAATTCACCTATCACTATAGTTTCCCTTTTCTTTGATCTTTGTGATCTCCTATGTTACTGCAGAAGGGTGCCTTTCCTAACATCTAAGATGTTCCTGTCTCTCCCACTTTGAAATATCTCTTCACCCATCATCCCAAGCTCTTTACATTCTTTATTTCATTTTATAGACAAACTTTTTGAAACAGGTGACTCTACATTCAATACTCATACCCTAAATTCTCTTGATATTGTATTATAACCCCATGTGAATGGAGACAGCTCTAGCTGGGCAATGTGAAGTAGATGAATTTAAAAAATGTAGCAGTGGGAAAGCTGAGATTTGAACCCATGTCAGTTGATTCTGGAAAGCAAGATGTTAACTAGTAAGCTAGACAACACTTAAAAATTTAACCGACATTTACCCAAATTACAAAAACATTAACCTTTTAACCTAACAATTTCAGTCTTGACTATTTACCTCAAAAGTATATTTTCACACCTGCAGGAAGGTACATACACAGGTTATTCCTTGTTCACAGCAAATATTTGGAAACAAATATCATGACCCTAAATAGAAGACTAGACAAATAGATTATGTCATATAAATAAAATGGAATACTATGCAATTGTATAAAAGAATGAAGAAGCTCTCTAATTACTGATATAGAAATATTTTCAAGATCAAGGATACTTCAAAAGTTCGTGGAAAAATAGAATTAAAAGATAATATGAATCTTTTCATGAGGTTTTTGAAATATCCTTGTATGTGAAATTCTAAAAGTAAGGTGAAACTGTGTGCATAGTTTATATAAAATTATGGAAAATGAGAGTACTTATTTGCATTTGCTTATTTTTGCATACAGAACATTTACAAACTTTTATAATAAAAGTGGTTACCGCATGTTGGTGGATACTGAAAACTGGGAAGATAGGAGAAAGGAGCAAGAGTGTGACTTATCACAATATACATTTACATACTTTTGTGATTTTTTTCAACCATGATATTGTGATAGCTATTCAAAAGTTAAATTTTAATTGTTGTATATGGATTTCCCACAATGAATTTATGAGTAGAAAAATATTCAGTCATTATGTGAAACATTATTAGTATCATGGTTTGATTTATATATTTTCTCTATAATGTCCCTCCCTATAACTTTCCCAAAAGTTTCCTTCTGCAACCAAAATAAAATCCAACTATTTATCAAGGCTTAGAAGGCTCTACCTGGAGAGAAATTTATCAAAATATATCCAATAATTTTTCCAGAATGATAACATGATTTTTCCAATTGATAGGGCTTATTGAGTTCCAGAAAAATGGATGAAAAACACCCATACCAAGCCACATCATTATGGAATTTCAGATCACATATAAAGCATTGGAAATTAGGTGTCGTCTGATTTCTGAATATCAACATTTAAAGCTAGGAGATGATGGAGAAATGCATTCAACATTCTAAGAAAAATAATTTCCAACTTGGAATTCTATATCTAACTCACGTCCTTTTCAGGCAGCTATGAGGAAATAAACAAGAGGAAGAAAGACATTGGTGCCAGAAGGCAGAGGATCCAACACAGAAGAGGGAGAAAGGGAATCCCCACAACAAGTGTAGAAAGAGATCCCAGATGTCAGTCCTGCAGCAGGTCTCGAGAGCAACAGTTCAAATTAGAACAGGAAAATTAAGCAGATAGTAACGGAAGTCAAAAGTCAGAGTGCATAAAATATTACACACAAAAAAAGAAGGTACAATTTTAGTACAAATCATGGCTTGGCTGGGTTAAAGTAATATGAACCCTGAATCATCATCTAACTAAATATTAAGTTTTAGCTGCATTTGGAGAAATATGATGGAGAAGTATGTCTACGAGTGTGTGAGAAAGAGAGTGAAAGCTTCAACTTCTATAATGGAAAAATGGTAGAAAATATCTAAAATCGAAATATCAAGAAATAGAATGACAGGCATATTGCTCAGGAGTATAGAGATAAATAATTAAGAAGATTTCCAAGAAGTTCCTCGGAGAGCAAAATGCAAAGGCAAGACAGAGAACTGCTATTTTCTCTCATTTTCCTTTTAGAAAGAACATGAATAACTATAATAAAAATTGAAAGTTAAAGAAGGAAAGGAAGGGAAAATATTCTCAACTTCTGAACTTGAAGTAAATAAGATTAGACAGTAGTTAAGTTTTTGTCATAGTTAAAGAGAGGGGAAATTCAAACACCTTACTTTGGCATTCTGAGAATGATACAAAAATTAATACTCTGCTAAGATGTACAATTAATATTCTGAAAGAGTTTATTCATTCTTCTTAGTTGCTTTCCAATTCATCTTAACATTCTTAGACAGAAACTCTCACTAAAATTAGTGGTAGTTATTTGAGTGTAAGCAAAGGATATTTTTTTCTACAAGCCAGGAAGTACTTAGTGAAAATAGTATGGGGAAGGATTATTGCTGAATTAAAAATAATTCTTAATAGTCACATAACATTATGTACAATGAAATAACATTAAGCATCTCATTATTTTGTGGCATTTTTACCATCTTCAAGGAGTAAAATGACAGCTTTCAAAAATGTCCTATGTTCACAAGCATTTATGTGTTACTAAACTTGAATTTCACTGGCAATACACACTGACATTATTTCATCCATTCATATATTATTAGTGATTGGAGAAATTTTATCACCACTAGATTTTATTTAAATTATCAGTAAACTCAAGATTTTAGCTGCAATATTATAGTACTATACGATTTTTAAAGTACTACTAAATTTCTTGAATTTTATGCTCAGTGATGAAACAAAAGGACTGCTGTTACTGTAAAGAGAAAGAATCTTTCTTTTAAATTAACATGTCATTGAATAACTCCCTTACTCCCTTAGATGTTATGAGGTATTTTTGCTTTGTCGGGGGTTGCTTTGTTTTGTTTTGGTTTGGTTTGGTTTGAGTTATAGTTTACTATAATTGAGGCCTATTTCTTTTTTAAATAAGATTATTTTCTTTTTACTTATAAACATTTTCAAAAATGTTTAATTTTGAAAATACAGAGAAAGTAAGAGAAAAAGAAAAATCATCAGTGTTCTGTCTCCTTGTGCTCTGAACATATGATGTCACATGTTGAGATGGTGGAAACTCTGTTAGCCTAATTCCCTGAGATAGTATGTGGAGCAGAGTTCTCTGCTAACACAAGCAGGTAGGAGAGAAATAAATAAAACTTTTTTTGTCTTAAACCACTGAGATTTTAGGAATGTTTTGTAACTACAGTAAAATCCATCTTATTGTGACTAATACCACTCCCCAACTCTAGCTCCATCAACCCCTCCCAAAAGGAAGGAGACAGGGAGACAAGGAAGGAGAGGTAGGAGGGAGGGAGGGAGGGAGGCAGGGAGGAAGGAAAAGCCAGCCATCCTGCATCCAATTACTCTGTAAGGTAAGATCTTGATGGTAACCTAAAAGGGCCACATATACTAAAGCATGAGGAAGCTTAGGTAAAGACTATCCTAGTTCTGGGATAAACTAGAAATAGTTCTAGTGTTAAAAAAAAAAAAAACCCAAACCAAAAAGTTCTGAGAGAACATGGCAGACTCTACAGAAGTTTTCAATAATTGTAATAATAATAGCCAACAATGGCAGAGAGAGTATTTCACACCAGATTCAGTTCTAATCATTTTATACAAGCAAACATAATAATTTGCACAACTGTGTGAAGCAGATACTAATATCACCCATTTTAGAGATGAATAAACTGAGACATAGAATGGTATGTAATTGTGCCAAGGTCACACAGCTAGTAAATAACAGACTCCAGAAAAGGTGCTCTTCTCTGCCGCACTATGCAGCCTTATCAGTAACTGGAGGAATGTAATTCTTCATAGGAGAAAATTAATTAATTAATTTTATTAATGTGGCCAACTACAAAATAGATATAGATATAATATATAGTAATTCATGGGTTACCCAATTCCATTGCTTGTATTTGCTTCTGGCTTTGACTTCCTTCTGTTTCTGGCAAGTTCTTCTGCCAGAGAATAGATTGGTTTCTGGAGATAAAGCAGAAGGTGGCAGAGTCTGAATAAGACGAAAGAAAAAATAAAGGGCTTTGTCCCTCCTGTGTCACCCCTTCCCTTTGGGAGAGAGAACACAGAGGTTAAGTACTTTGAAGGCTTAAAGGCCTAAATTTGAGTCCTAGATGTTGCTGGGCAACTTGTTTTACAAATGAAGAAACTTAGGTTCTATGATAATATTATGGCTTGGTTTCCTTATTTGTAAAATAGTAATTATAAAGCCTACCTCGAGTTCACTGTGGCATCAAATCAAGATATTACAGAAGGTGCTCATTACAATGGCCAGCCGAACAGATTGCTAATAAGAGAATATCTAACAGAAACTGGAACGGAAAAAAGGGAATTTGGGGCTCCTTTGATTGCAGCTTTAAGCAGGGGTTGAAACAAAATCATCTCGGTCTGGTCCTACCATCTTTCAGCTCTGCTGCCTTCAGCAGCATCTTCATTCTCAGACAGTTTCAACCCTCATGGAAGGAAGATTGTCTCCCAAAGTCTCCAAGATGACTTTCTATTTCATCCTCAAGTAAAAGGAAATGTCTCTTTGCCAGATGCTCAAGGAAAAAATCTTGAAAAAAGTTCTGATTGAAATTGACCAGTTTGGTTTGTGTCATGTGCCTATTTCTGTGTGCGCAGTGCTCTGACTGGCAAGACCTAGAGGACAGACCCACCTTGAGCCTGTGGGATTAATAAGGATTAATTCTACCTGAAAAAAATTGGGATTAATTCTACCTGAAATACACATAATAAAATAAGGTAAGACTGGTTTTCCAAAGGGGGAAAAAGAGAAAGAATTGACAATGCATGAAAATAACTATTATACACTAAAAGTGAATATTTCTCTTATCTTATAATTTATAAATAAACAAAGGGCCATTATGGCATTATTCAAGTTATTTCTGTCAAGATGAATGATGTTGATTGGTTAAAATACTGTCAAGACAATGCTAAGATTTATTTCTCAAAAAACTAAGAAGCGTGAATAGTAATAGAGAAGATGTGTCTTACAGAATGTAATTTTATAATATGAAAACAACTTTGGTCAGCAAACTAAGCATTTCAGAAGGAAATATATTTATTTCTACTTTTTTAAAAAATAAAGTCTTTGGAAAGAATATATACATTGTATGGAACATTTTGTGGCAGCTAAATGCCATGACCCTCAGTTAATTTGGGAGTAGTGACCCTCATGCTCTATAATGAGATTTCTTTTTTAAAGAACTGCTTTCCTCCTGACCAGATTTTAATGAGCTAAGCAGCTTAAGAATGTACAGAAAAGCCAAAAATTTGTAATAATTCATAGATTCTTTAGGTGGTTAAATACAATATGCCAAAAATTTTTAGAAAGCTATGTTTTACATCTCTTTTCAGTTTGATATTGGAAGTGTACAAATTTAAGAATTGCTGATAAGTAAACATATTTTTATTTCCTAAATTTATGTAAAATAATGATTGGCAAACTATAACCTACAGCCTAAATCTGCCCTCTCATCTGTTTTTGTAAATAAAATTTTATTGAGACACACAACCATTCATGTATGTATTGTCCATGGCTGTTTTTGAACTCCAGTAGCAGAATGGAGTGGTTGTGGCAGGAACTATACTGCCTGCGAGCCTACAATATTTGATATCTGGCTCTTTATAAAAAAAGTTTGCCGACCCCTTATGTCGGCATATAGACAAACAATGTCAATGACTCCAAGTCAATAAATGTTCAATACATAGAAAAGCAAGATATGCTTTCTCCTGACTCAATAATACTGTGGCAGCTGTCCTTATAATCTATCAATGACATCTGCATTTTTAAATGATTTTGTATTTGTTTTGCTAAATCATGAAATGTACATTGTTATGTTAAATATGCACATAGGCCTCCCTGGGTCCTGAAACAATTTGTCATCTATTAGCAAAAATACTGGGTTCTGAAGCATTACAGTGGTATTTGAGGACAGAGTGCCAGGAAACACCAATATGATGCTCTAGTAAATATTTATGAGCACTTCCACCTGGCCTTCAAGTTTTCTATGCTTCAGTGCTGATGTATTTGTGCCTGCATGGAGGGAGGGTGTGTGTGTGTCTGTGTGTGTGTGTGTGTGAAGGTTGGGGGAAGGGAGACCCATTCTGAGCCAATCTCTCACATAATAACCAAATGTGCTAAGTTCAAACTGTTGCCCTCCTTCCTTCCTTTTATGCACTCTGACTACAAATCATCACAGATTCTTCCAACTATTACAGGCATCTTTGGATCCTAAGTGTAGAATACTCTTCTGATTCCTGTTTACTCACTGTCTTCATTTATGTAATTTTCTCTCCTCTTTCCTGAAACATTTTTTCTTTCATTTCTATGAGCACACAAGTATGCTGTATTAACTTCCTCCAGTTTATACTAATTTCTTTCATTATCTTTACAATTACATTCATTGAAAGACCTTTCTCTACTTGTTCTCTTCAATTACTCTCTTCCATTCTCTCTTGAAGCCATTCCAATCAGGACTTTTGGTACCCTGCTCTCTATTCCATTCAAACCGTTCTTTCAAGTGTCTATAGACTCCCACATTGCTAAATTCTACATTCAGTTTTCAATCCTTATTTTACTCATTCTTCTAGCAAAGTTTATGAATGTCTATTAATACATTCTCCTTATAAAACTTTCTCTACCTGGCTTCTGGGATACCACTTTTTTCTCATTTTCCCCTTAGCTCTCTGGACATTTCTCAGTCACTCTGACTGGCCCAGTTTCATTTCTTGACTTCTGAACAATAGAGTGACCCTAGAGTGAACACTATTCATCAGACCGTTTCCTTTTTCCACACTCACTTTCTAGGTGAATTTATTCAGCCTCATGATTTTAAATACTATTGTTATATTGATTAACTCCTTCACTGGTTATTAGGTTTCAACTGGCATGGACGACAGTATGCCTTCACTGTCTTTCTCAGGCTATGCCAGCCCTCCTCCTCTCTATCCTATAATCTATTCCATAGGGACCTTGTTTTTCTGGACATTCTATAGATCACCTTATGGGCCCATCACACTGATGGCATCGTGCTGACTGGACATGGTGGAGGATAGGAACAAAACATTGAAATTCAGAGGGAAGTTTAACTAACTCCATGAAGTTTCTATGACTCCAATGCTCTGTAACAAGTTGAGATACTTCCTCCAAAGTGGAAGACAAATTGTATC
>NW_007726987.1:54551-59095 GCF_000696425.1 Galeopterus variegatus | reverse complement strand
TGCTGACTGGACATGGTGGAGGATAGGAACAAAACATTGAAATTCAGAGGGAAGTTTAACTAACTCCATGAAGTTTCTGTGACTCCAATGCTCTGTAACAAGTTGAGATACTTCCTCCAAAGTGGAAGACAAATTGTATCAACTTGCACTACCTGAATTAAGAAAGAGGCAAAGTGATAGTTTGATACCTTTGGAATTTGGAGGTAAAATATACCACATTTGGGTGTGCTGCTCCAAAACATTTAAAGGATAACTTTGAGGCTTCTGATTTTGAGTGGGAAACAGAGAAAGAGAAGATCCTGCTACAGGTCCAGGTTGCAATGAAAGCTGCTCTGCCATTTGGGCCATATGGCCCAGCAGATCCAGTGGAATTTAGAGTGCTTGTGGCAAATATGGGTGTTTCATAGACCTGCTAGAAACTTCAATGGGGCAATCACAATGCACACCTTCAAGGTTTCACAAAGTCTTATCCTATTCTACAGATAATTATTCTTTTTGCAAGAAACATCTCTTAGATTGACACTGAGCTCTCCTAGGTACTATATGCTTGACTGTGGGACATCAGGTGACCATGCATCCTGAACTGCACACTGTGTTATTTGACCTATCCAATCAGGAGGTTGGGCACATGCACCAGCAATCCACCAGGTGGAGTTGGATTTGGAGCTGGTCCTAAAGGAAGAAGTCAATAGTGTGATTGGTTCCTATAGCCTATCCAATCAGGAGGTTGGGCACATGCACCAGCAATCCACCAGATGGAGTTGGATTTGGAGCTGGTCCTAAAGGAAGAAGTCAATAGTGTGATTGGTTCCTATAGCACCTACTCCTGCTGCACGGCCTCCTTGCCTTTGATCTATACCTAAGGCTTCATGAGAAGTTTTTATGAATGGCTGACTAAGAACAAACCCTTGGGCTCAGATGATAGCATGATATACTGAAAACAATTGGAAATAGATTGCTTCAGCATTACTGCCTCAATCTAAGGCAGTTCTTAAAGATAAAAGTGAAGGGAGAACATCCTGCTGGAGAGGATTTGAGCAGTATATTTTGTTGTCCCTTTCTCTAGATCAGAGATGGCCAGAGGAAAGGATTTATCCTAACTCATAGGCAGTGGCTAATAGTTTGGCTGAATGGTTTAGGCACTTGAAAAGAACAGTGTTGGAAGATTGGTGACAAAAAGGTCTGGGGAGAAGTTATATCATGGATCTGTCAGAATAGACACATGTAAAGATATTTTTGTCCTATATGAGATATAACTAAGTGTCTTCCACCACAGATGAGGCTCTCAATAATTGGATGGCCAAGAAGATCCACAGAGTATATCAGTCAGCCTCTTTCTCTAATTATCTTAGTACTTGGTAAATGTGCTCATTTAAAAAGGATCCAAAGCAGCAGGGACTGAAGATGCCCATGTGTTCAAAAGAATGGACTTCCCCCACCAAGGCTGATAAGACTCTCACCGTTACTGAGTAACTAACCTGCAAATACCAAGGCAGTCCCAGGGAGCCAAACAGGAACTTTATAGCAAATTAATTACACTGGGCCCTTCTATCACAATGGAAGCAATGATTTGTCTTCAAAGGTGTACACGCTTATTCTAGATACTAATTTGCATTTCAACTCTACAATGCTTCTGATAGCACCATATCAAAACACAATTGATTCTGACTAAGAAACTCATCTTACAGCCAAAAAACAAACATAAAAACAAACAAAAACACAAACAAAAACAGCAATGGGCTCATGCACAAGGAATACACTGGTGTTACTACATATACTATTATTCAAAAGCATCTGAGCTGATAGATCAGTAGAATGGCCTGTTAAAGACTCAGACATGGCATCTATTGAGACATAACACTCCAAAAGTTTGGAGTGTTAGCCAATAGGATGCAGAATAGAATCTGAAACAGAGACCAATATACAATGCTTTTTCTCCCATAGCCAGAATACTACGGTGGAAGTAAGAGAGGTTCCTTTTACTACTACAACTAATGTCCCATTCATAAAATTTTTGCTTTGTTCTTACACTTTTGGGTTCTGCTAATTTCACTGTCTTAATTCCCAAGGGAAGAATGGTTTGATTAGGTGATACAACCAGGGCTCCACTTAATTGGAAGCGGACATCATTACCTGGACATTTTGGGCTCTTGGTGTTCCTGTACTAAAGGTAAAAGTTATTAAAAATTGGTTGGGCACTCAGTGTCATTTACCAAGAGGAAATCANATGCTTGACTGTGGGACATCAGGTGACCATGCATCCTGAACTGCACACTGTGTTATTTGACATATCCAATCAGGAGGTTGGGCACATGCACCAGCAATCCACCAGGTGGAGTTGGATTTGGAGCTGGTCCTAAAGGAAGAAGTCAATAGTGTGATTGGTTCCTATAGCACCTACTCCTGCTGCACGGCCTCCTTGCCTTTGATCTATACCTAAGGCTTCATGAGAAGTTTTTATGAATGGCTGACTAAGAACAAACCCTTGGGCTCAGATGATAGCATGATATACTGAAAACAATTGGAAATAGATTGCTTCAGCATTACTGCCTCAATCTAAGGCAGTTCTTAAAGATAAAAGTGAAGGGAGAACATCCTGCTGGAGAGGATTTGAGCAGTATATTTTGTTGTCCCTTTCTCTAGATCAGAGATGGCCAGAGGAAAGGATTTATCCTAACTCATAGGCAGTGGCTAATAGTTTGGCTGAATGGTTTAGGCACTTGAAAAGAACAGTGTTGGAAGATTGGTGACAAAAAGGTCTGGGGAGAAGTTATATCATGGATCTGTCAGAATAGACACATGTAAAGATATTTTTGTCCTATATGAGATATAACTAAGTGTCTTCCACCACAGATGAGGCTCTCAATAATTGGATGGCCAAGAAGATCCACAGAGTATATCAGTCAGCCTCTTTCTCTAATTATCTTAGTACTTGGTAAATGTGCTCATTTAAAAAGGATCCAAAGCAGCAGGGACTGAAGATGCCCATGTGTTCAAAAGAATGGACTTCCCCCACCAAGGCTGATAAGACTCTCACCGTTACTGAGTAACTAACCTGCAAATACCAAGGCAGTCCCAGGGAGCCAAACAGGAACTTTATAGCAAATTAATTACACTGGGCCCTTCTATCACAATGGAAGCAATGATTTGTCTTCAAAGGTGTACACGCTTATTCTAGATACTAATTTGCATTTCAACTCTACAATGCTTCTGATAGCACCATATCAAAACACAATTGATTCTGACTAAGAAACTCATCTTACAGCCAAAAAACAAACATAAAAACAAACAAAAACACAAACAAAAACAGCAATGGGCTCATGCACAAGGAATACACTGGTGTTACTACATATACTATTATTCAAAAGCATCTGAGCTGATAGATCAGTAGAATGGCCTGTTAAAGACTCAGACATGGCATCTATTGAGACATAACACTCCAAAAGTTTGGAGTGTTAGCCAATAGGATGCAGAATAGAATCTGAAACAGAGACCAATATACAATGCTTTTTCTCCCATAGCCAGAATACTACGGTGGAAGTAAGAGAGGTTCCTTTTACTACTACAACTAATGTCCCATTCATAAAATTTTTGCTTTGTTCTTACACTTTTGGGTTCTGCTAATTTCACTGTCTTAATTCCCAAGGGAAGAATGGTTTGATTAGGTGATACAACCAGGGCTCCACTTAATTGGAAGCGGACATCATTACCTGGACATTTTGGGCTCTTGGTGTTCCTGTACTAAAGGTAAAAGTTATTAAAAATTGGTTGGGCACTCAGTGTCATTTACCAAGAGGAAATCAGATTGATGTTTTACAATGGGACAATTTCCTGCAACCCAGGAGATTGTCCAAGATACCTCTTAGTATTTCATGTCCAATATGCATAACTTATTGGAAAGCTACAGGAAAACATTAAGGCGCAGACACAGAGAATTCAAGCCTTCCAGACTGTTCAGGAATGAAGTCTTAATTTAACCCACCAATTTAAAAAATGTTCAGATGAAGTGCTGGCTGATGAAATAAGGAATATGAAATGAGTAACAAAAGAAGGAAATTATAAGTATCAACAATGGCCCTGTGACCATTTATGGAAATGAGGATTCTAATAGATATTCATATTTTCCTCCTTCCTTATCATTTCTGTTTCTTAACAATATTACATGAATTTTCTCACCCTCCTCATTGTCTTTATAAAGACTTTTAAGTTATAGAATATTCAGGTGATATGTAAATGAATTAGAAGAAGAATAAACAATCATCAAGAGATGGGAATGCTGACTGCTGAGTTTGTCTCTCCTGTACATAGGGAAAGGGGAAGGGGCTTTTGTTGTACGAATAGGCAAAAACATGCTAAAAACCCTCCAATGGTTTTCCATCTTGTTCCAAGTAAAATTCAAAGTCTCTACCTTGGTTTGAAAGTCTCTACAAGATCTGCTCCCTAGAGCCATCTCAGACCTCACCTCTGACCACTGTGCCTCATACTTACTCTGCTCCAGTCACTCTGGTCTCCTTAATGTTCCCCAAATACCCGTGCACTATCCC
>NW_007726987.1:50900-53324 GCF_000696425.1 Galeopterus variegatus | reverse complement strand
ATCAAGGGATTCACTGCTGTCATGTGTTATGCTCCTCAACATATTTGACCTTGTTGAATGAACACAGTATCAAGTATAGATCTTGATTCATAATTTAATAAGTGATATACTTACAACTGTATAAAAGCAATGCCCCTTATCAATGCCAAACTTCACCCTTGACAATTTGTTTGTTCTTTTCAGAGCATCTATTTACCTGCCAATTCTTGGTCAGAACCCAATGGAAAGAAATGAAAAATTAGTGCCCTATTAATATTGAAAGCCCAAAGACTTTCTCTTAGTATTATCAAGTTATCAAGCCTCTGGTCAATGTTTTTACCTCCCTCAGAGAACGTATGCCTGCCTACACATCTGTACTTGACTTGAGCAAGACCCCAGGCTTCCTCCTCGTCATAGAACTAAGTTTGACTTATAGGCATCTGGGGCCATCTATTCTCCTGTGATATAGTTTTAAACATATAAAAAAATGCCCATACATTATTAAATATCCTGCCCTAATGATTCCACATGTCCATGTTGTGCAGAGCTGGGGGTGTGCAAATACAGAAAGACAAAATGAAGATGTGTCTATTGCATCTGATTAATCTCAAAGTTCTTTTGTAACTCAAGCCTGATGTAAAATTGTTTGGAGAAGGAATGACTCTTGAAAGAACTTGAGGATAGATACGAAGAGTTAACACACTTGATCACAAGTGTCTGGTTGCCTCAGTATCTGTTCACTTTTTACATAGTATTAGAATTTATTTGTTACATGGTCATCAAGATAAAATCTTGATTTATCATTCTCTTTGTAAGAAAGTGCCATCATGTGACTAAATTCTAGCCAATGGATGTGAGATGTGATGTGTCAACTTATACTTTTAAATGTGATGAAATATATTCACAACTCGCTTAAATTGCTATTTTTTGGACTTCTGTTACAACTGCCAAACCAATATCCAATACACCTAGAGTGCTTTGACAGAGTCATCATTCTGTTCAAAGCCTACTTCTTTTGAAATATAGTTTTTAAGAACACAGACATTGGGTTTGAGTCATGGTTCACCATTTATTAGCTGTGCTACCTTGGTCAAGTGACTTCTCTGTGCTTGCAGTAAAATCAGAACAGTAGTAGTGTCACTATACAGGTCTGCTGCTAAATGTGATGAGCTACTATCTTTCACATGCTTAGAACAGAATCTGGCACTTGGTAAGTACTCAATAAGTACTACCTAATCATATTTATTTAGGAATGGTCCAAGGCCATTTGTTCATTCAGCCAAGTTTTTATCATCCCAGTGAAGCTTTCTTTGTGTCATAAAGTTTCATTCTCTTAGCAGCCTATATGACAATTCCTGCTTGAGGGAGAACTGCCTTTGCTGAGAAAATTTTCTGATAAGCCCAATTAGAGTAGGTAAGTCTGTTGGAGCATGAGTGGAGGCTGCTGCCAAAATTTTTAAAGGGTGGTTTGATTACTCTAAAAAGAGCCAGGAGAGACATTTCTTTGATTCTAGGTGTTTGGAAAGAAAGAAAGAGAGAAGAGCCAGTGAAAGAGATGGTAATAGACTGTGCGACATCTGTTATTGCCTCTCTGGAGTCATGAAATCCTCAGCGAACATAGTCAAGGCCAGTGTGACTAAACATTTTTGAGAAAATTGATGATGAAGCTAGTTTCTCATTCTAGTTAACATGGGGTGAAACAGAACCTGTGTAAGCAGGAGCAGAATTGAAGATGGAAGTTACCTGTGAGGTTTTAAAAATCTCAGAAATTTGTGTAGTAATAATCTGGGGTAGGTCTTCAGGTCATCTCAGTGCTTGGACCTGGGCAATCAAGTCAAATTCAGGTAGATCTCTACGTGCAGATGTCTATCCCTTCCCTACTTCTCCATCCCAGGAGAAGTCGACCATATTTTCCCTGCTGCTTCCATTGTACTATGTACGTACCTCTTTTCTTTTTTGGTAAGAAAAAAGAGGATCAGAAGCTTTGACCTTGGTGTTATAACACCACACTCTAACCAACTGAGCTAACCAGCCAGCACTTATACCTACCTCTTTTCTATCAGATATTATGTTGCATTAGGTGTTGCTATTTTTTTATTATTATATCTTCCCCTATTAGAATGAAAATTCCAAAAGGCAGTGTTTTATTTCTTTCTGTATCCCAACTTCTTGCAAAGAATGCAAGAGCTTGTTGAATAAATGATATCAAATAAACCCTGTTTTCCATGTTTCCACTCAAATTCATGAGGAAAAAGAGGGCAGTGGGTACAGCATCTATGATGAATGATGATATAGAAAGACAGAAAAACGGCAATGATTCCATCATGTGCCTGTCATGATGATCATGACAGCTTGTCCAACATGCTGTATTTTGTCAATCAAATTGCCAGTGGCCAATCATTTTTTCAAAGGTAAGCTTAGTTTAGTAAGAAGAGCACAGGATTT
>NW_007726987.1:43944-50644 GCF_000696425.1 Galeopterus variegatus | reverse complement strand
CAATGATTCCATCATGTGCCTGTCATGATGATCATGACAGCTTGTCCAACATGCTGTATTTTGTCAATCAAATTGCCAGTGGCCAATCATTTTTTCAAAGGTAAGCTTAGTTTAGTAAGAAGAGCACAGGATTTCTTCAAAATATCTACTGTTTAGTTTTAGTAGTGTCTTTCATTACACTGCTCAATAGAAGCAGATTAAATATCTTAGAACCACAAATGGAGGAAAATCTTTAGTTTTTACATTGTTTCAGCCCCTATATATATCATGAACTTTCTTCTACTTTCTTAAGCTTTCCAGGATCTCTTGATTTATTCAGTTTCAGTGGAAATCCTGCTTTAAAGAAAAAAAAAGGAACATATGTTAGTCATTTGGGAGTAAAGAAGAAGGTGGGAGACATTCATGGGAAACATTTAAAGGATATGTAGAGGATGAGACATCAATCCCTCAGCAACATTATTTCAAGGAATCAGGATATTTGGAGCAATTAGAGAATTTGGCTAATGTTTTGTATTTCCAACTTTATAATAGTTACATATAATTATGTGCAGATTAACCCATTAATTTAAATGTGGGTGGCGGCAATGCTCACAAGAGAGAAAACAATAGAAAGTATAAAACAAAATTCCCAGGCTGTGAAGTCTTCTATGAATGAAACTGGGCTTATTTTGATTCGCTTACCCCTGTCCATGCCAACTCCAAATGGAACCAATTGGAGACTATTAATTCAATAATTATCAAATGCATTAAACATGACTTTTTCATTATTTTAATCTTGAAGTATTGCATTTTATTTTTGAGTTTTAATATACTTTTACACAGGGAATCTATCTGAGGCTTTTGATCTTAAAATCTGATCGAGTTCATCTGTGTAAATGCAAATAAAATTCAACCCAACTTGGAAAGGACAGTATGTGTGGCTTAGGAGCAACTTATAGAGGAAAAAGAAAACCCTAGTGTATCATGTGTAGATAAATCTCATTACTTTCTATTGATGGATGGCATTTCTTTGCAAAGCTGTTTTGCTCCTTAATAAAATGAGCAGAGGAAAAATTTTAAGGTGATGGAGAAAGAGACAGATACATGCACAGCAAATGCAAAGACGATTTAGGCAAACCCAAAGGACAAAGGAGTTGACAAGGCTACATGAAGAATATAGACCTCCAATCACTTAACATATATTGATTTAGTTTTAATCTGCAGCACAGCTTTTCATTTATAACATTCACTCACCACTGTCACTGAATTACAGCATGTCTAAATTTGTCTTTAAAATTCTTATTGACTCCATAGACCCTGCACCAATCACGTATCAGTTGCATTTAGAATCTTAAAAGAGTCGCAAGGCATCTCAGGGACAGTGAGCAGACATAAGGAAGCATGAAAAGGAACCAAAGTCGTGGCAAGTAGGGTACGAGGGATTGAAACAGCAGGGCTGGAAAGAAACAAGGATTGAAAGCATGGAGGAAAACTAGCCTAGGCCACAGGAGGAAGACATCTGAAAACACAATGGCATGAGGGAGAAACGTGTTTGGCCAAGATCCATATACAAAAGGAGGATTCTTTGTTTGCTTAGCTTACTTTGGTAGACATACCATTACCAAATTAGAACTGCTAATCATTTAATTTGTGAAGCCTCACACTTCTTTCTACAGCTCTGTGCTTATAGCAATACCCAAACCCAAAAGGATTAAATTATAATGTAGGATCTTAATCTGATGAGTTACTTTCAAAGCTTAATTATATTTGTCCAACAGTAATTTAGAGAATTAGAACAGGGCTTTTACAATATTCTTAATAGTGATAGGGTTTGTTCAGACTTTCCTGATCAGAGGAATTTTTCTCATGACACAGTATATTGGTAAAAAGCATAATATCTGGTGATAGACTATAGTATCTATTAATTTCATGATACTGGGTCAGTGTCTAGTCCTTAAAGCCAAGTTTTCTCATCTCTAAAATGGTGATAACAACAGGATCTATCTCATAGGTAATTAATAAAATTAAATGAAGTAATGTTTAAAAAGTTTTGTTCACTGCCAAATATATTTAGCATTCAATAAATGTTAGCTGTTACTACTACTGTTATAAGGCTCATCTCAGGCATGATGTGTCCAAAGAATGTTCCCATTTGGGAATGCACCCTATAAGAATGAGGACATCTATTCAAATGCTATGCCCCAGAAGACAGAACTGTTCCCATAAAAAAACTGAGAACCAATATTAACTTAATTCCCTTCCCCCCAATCCAGGGTCATCTGAGGTAAACCACTTAAGCCTCCTGTTTCTTTGTATCTATCACATTAGAGAACATAACACTGTGTACTTCATGGTATTGTTTTGATAATTAAGGAATCATGACTTTAAATGGTTTAGAAAAGGCCAAGCACTTATGCCAGACTAATGATATTGACCTAGAAACAAATGTAGCAATTATGAATAGCTTAGATAAAATAGAGAAATTATTTAAATCTTCATCACCATACTGTTAAAAATCTTCAGATTATATCCTACTTATTTTGATTAATCTTCTTATCTCTATCTAAATGTGATAAACATAAAATAATATGCATTTGAATGTTATGCTGACACCGACAAAATATGTAGAATAAGCAGTATAATAAATGCCAACTGTCTGTTTTAATGTAATAGATTTTCAAGTGATTTTTCTTAAAATCATGTGGTTTTCTTATGACTCTTCTGGAATTGTTCTTATCATGAGAACATAAATTCTAAAGTGTGCTAACAACAGATAATATCATAGTGCATTTCTTTTTGAAATATACACAAATTTAAAAAAAAACATTTTAAAGGCATAGCAGTAGTTTTCTTTAAGTGTGATTTACAAGAAAAGCTAACACCTACTCTGTAACAATCAAAGACAAAGAACTCTAGGGGAGCCAAAAGGAAATCCATTTTTCAGCCTCAAACAAGGGAGAAACCATCTGTGCTAAATCATAAAACAAATGCACTGAGAGTTTATATCAATATACACATGGGAAGGAGGTTATTTACTCTGCAGAGGAAAAATCCTCGTTATATTTAATCATGTGAATTTCATGAGCAAGTAGACTGCTAGACAATTTTTATGTTTAAAAAATGCTTAACGTTTTCATCTTAAAGAAATATACTCAATCCAATGTCTATTAAACTCCTCAAATAGAGTCAAGTTCAGGAACCGCCTCATCTCTATCCATAGTGTTCAGGATTTAGGTTCTGGAAGGGGATGTTAGAAAATGAATTATTCACATCTTTTCAAGTTAATTCTTTCTTTCTAACCATCTTTTACATAACCTTTTCTGCACATTCACTAATTTTGCTTATAAATTCCCAAAGGCCTACACAAGTTAACTAAGGAAAAATACATAAAACACTGCAGCAAGAAGGTACCCTAGAAGGTGTAATATTTTCTCTTTTTTCTTTTTAAATCAGGTTACTAATATAATTTTTTTCCTAACAGATAGGGTTGGATATCTGAGATACACTCAAGTATCAAAGACATTTCTGTATTCGAGTTCAGAATGAAGCTAGTCCATCCTGAATTCATCCAAAGGTGTTTATGCCTGGAAGTGATTAAAAGGTCCTCATTCTAATTTTCTCCTATGGCAGGAGGTCTAAGGACAGCTACCTTACAAAGTCACAAACTGTGTCTCTAAAATACTAACCTTTGTTTTAGAAAAAGAAAATAAGAGACTTCTTAAAAAGCAATTGCAATAGGATTCAAAATAATTTGCTAAAGTCAGAAGATGAAGAGGCTACTTCATAACTAACAAGCTCTTGAACTGAAGTTTTCACATTCATAGATATTTTTACAATCAATATTTTAATCTACAATGTGAGCGTCAATAGGAGTTTTGGTACCTCAGTGAGGCCAGAAATGGGTCTCTAATTTTAAAAGATTATGAGGTTTAGCTGGAAGGAAGCGCTTCCTAGAATTGAAACATTTCTCTAAACAATTTAATGAATAATGAAATTTCAAAGTTAAACCCAACAATAGGAATAGCCTGTCTTGTATAAATTGGTTAAGAGAAAAATGGAAAGACAGAGGCATAAAAGCAAATTATAAATTTTCTGGAGTTTTTATTAAACATGGGCTAAATGTATTTCAAGAATTATAATGGGTTATGCCATAAGAATCTGCATAAATGAATTCTATACCCGTGGTCTGCACTGTATTCATCAAAATCTGTTACATGCTGAGATAAGTCTATGAAATATATTCATTCTTTGTATTTAAAACTTCACTTCATCAGAATAACTTTATATTTCTCCATGAGTCTTTGTGAATGCTTTAACATTCATTGCCATTGTGTAAATGAAAAGCCAGCTTGTTATTTAGTTATATGCAAAATTCTCAAAGTTTTATTTCTGAAATAACCTCACTTCAAAACTTCCCTTCCTCGTGCACTGTTGCCTTCAGTTGAGTACCTGACATTCTCTCACATCTTGTTTATGGTCTGCACATGTGAATTTCTGCACGTACTTTGACAGCCCAAAAAGTTACACGAACTAACTTGGAGAACTTTTCATTTTTTTCATTCAACACTCAACTAGCAGGTACCCATTGAATACCTCACATGTAGCAGTCCTGGGCTCAATGCTGCTAGGAATACTGCAGTCACTATACTGACCCAAAGGTCCCCGTCCTCCAAGAGTATATGCTTTAGTGAGGCACACACATCTGAGGGGTGTCATAGCAGACAATAGGCTGTTAGGAGGGCATATGAAGTCTAATTTGTCAAAAGCAGTTCAACTGAGTTTACCCTTTGCACCCCCAAAATACATAAGCAGTTTCAATGGCTATGGACATTGTACTAGTTGTTAAAAGAACAGACCATGAAGTTGGGGATTTTGTGTTTAATGATGTAAATATGCATAAAATGACACTCTTATATTCAAGGTATTTTCTTTTTTAAAATTCATTTCTTCAATTTTCTATTTTAATAAGGTTTTGGGTGACTTACTAAATTTAACCTCTAAGACTATGACAAGGATGGTAAACATGTGATGTACATAACTCACCAGAGCTGACATTAGTAATTGGTCATGGTGCTTGCTGTGATGAACTTAGATGCAATTTTGCCATCCTTCTCAACACAGCACCTCAAGCACTGCTATCAATTGGCTAGCTAAAGAAATGAAACCTCTTTTCCATGTCTTTCTGGAGGATAAGTTTCTCAAAGACAGAGCTAACATTTTCCCCATAAAGGTCAGTACATTGCTTTCATGTAGTGGGTATTCAGAACATCGCAGAAATCCTATGAGAATGGAGTTCGGAGAGAGACACGAAAACTCATCTAATCTAACTCTCTCATGTTACAAAGGAATTTGGCTCAGAGTGACTGGTGATGCAAGAAGAAATAGGCCTTTGCTTTGTTATTATGTCTGCTTTTAATGACCTCATCCCAACACAGCTAACCAAACTTTCCAAGATTCCACTAAATTGCCCTTTATTCTGTAATGTCATCCCTGGTTAGAAAGCAAGGGCAGTCATTTCATATTTGGTGTTTCCATCGCACATTCCACAGACTTGTATTTACCCTTGTCTTGTGATTTTAATGATTGGTAGGTATCTCCTACTCTCTTAAACTACTAGCTTCTTGAGTGTTTGCAACTTATTCATTTCTGCACCCCAAGCATGGGTCAACATGTGGCACAGGTAGATGCTCTATAAATATTTTTCAAAAGAACAAATAAATATATAAGCCATTCTCAATTCAGAAATAACTTGTCTTTAAAAAGAATATTGTAAGTACTCTGTAATTCCCCAAGAATTACACATTTCCCCCAGAAATGTATTTATATGAGATTATATGATAGTATTATGGGTATTCACAAGCCTGTAGCAGTGTTTCTATACAGAGGCTCATGGAGTCAGGAAGAACTTTCTGGAGGGAGTGAAACCTTCACTAAATTCAAAATTCAGAGAATTTTAAATGACTTCTTTTATTCCTCGAAGGGGAACATCATTTGATTCAAAGAGTTGGGAAGTTTATGAAGTCCAAGGAAATAGTAAAAATGCATTTTCTTGGAAGAAGAAAACAGTGGGACAAATGGGACAAGGAAGAGTAAGGATAGGGATGGAGAAGAGAGGGATGAAAGGTGCCACATTATTCAGGAATGCATAAATTTTTTTTTAATCCATGAATCTATACGCAGTTCTTTTTAAAATTGCTTCCTTGATCCTAAAAGAATTACAGGGAAAGCATTGAATGAAACAAACTAAGGGAGAGCTTTGGAAGGAGGATGGTCCAGGCATGATGGAGGGCTCAGAATAGACAGGGATCATACAAAAAGGATGAGAGAAACTTAGGATGCTAAATTCAATCAGAAAAGTTTGATTCTAACGATGGTAACATTTTTCCATTAATATAACATTAAATATTTACTAAGCGCTTTCCTCTATATTATCATACTTTACAGGGAAGAAAACAAAGTCAAGATTTACAACTGATTTGTCCAGAGTCATCAAACAAATAAATGGCAGGGTCAGGACACAAATTTAGGTCTCTGCTCATTGTACAGTGTCAACCTTACAAGATACAACAGCAAAGGAGGATGGTGAAGAGTAGAAGCTGATGCCAGGAGAGATTACCTGGCCTACGTCCCTTCAGTTTTCTTCTAAAAAATGTTACTCAACTTCTGCTTTCAGCCATTGTGGAGTGTTCACATTTATTTAATTTCCTCTGAAATCAATTAC
>NW_007726987.1:33531-43910 GCF_000696425.1 Galeopterus variegatus | reverse complement strand
CTTCTGCTTTCAGCCATTGTGGAGTGTTCACATTTATTTAATTTCCTCTGAAATCAATTACAGAATTATCCCTATCTTTAAAGAAAACAAATGCTTTTTTAAATCTGTGAATATTTCATGCATTAGGAGAATAAGGAAGAGCAAAAGGGAGACCTTCTATCCTGATGTTTACATATCATATAACAAGTTCAAGTTTTTACCAACTAGGCTTCCTTCCAATGTAGATATTTTCTGTACACAGCAACACTTTTCAGGGTCCCTTGTTCTCTGGTAATCCCATCTCATTTATGGAAAATGAGGCAATGGACTACTTTTCCACATAAATGTCTTATGTGGAATTACTTTTGTATCCCAGAGTTTTAAGAGTGAACCTGTCCTCCATGGGCTGACAAAAGATGCCTTGAAGAAAGAAATACAAGAAAAGGAAAGAAAAGGTATTTGAAGAAAGAAATGTGATAGAGGTAGACTAGGACTCCATGCAACCTCTCATCCTTAATTGGATGCGAATTTCCAGTGGTTTAGATTTTGAGAGAAATGTAGACTGACATTGATTTAACCTATTAATCTAAACTTCAGAATGAGTTCCAAATTACATAGCTAAACTTAAGAAAAGTTAGATGCCAGGGAAGTGAAGATTGGAATGATGGTAGGGGCAGTTTGAAAAAAAATATAAATTCTGAAAACAGCAGGCTAGATAGTAGAAAAAAAGGAATTAGTTACCAAACATGCACTGGATATTCCTTATTTAATTTGGAGTAAGGTTGCTGTACATTTTCATGGAGAGGAATATCTGGGAGCAGTATTTTCATAAGAAATGACATGGATTGAGTTTCACAAGTTCCCTTACATAACAGTAACTGATAATTGACAATGATAAGTGTGACTAAAAATTCTAATTCAAGAGCAAAGCATGTTTATTAGAAAAATTTTTAAACAAAAATACTTTAAATGTCTTTGTTGAACATACATGAGCTTTGGGACAGTTTCAGTAATTTTAAGTTGTCAGAAATTTTAAGATGGCAGAGCACATTCTTTTGCATTCTTCCATGCATGGAATAGAAAATAAGTTTTCAGTATTAACTAAAAACTTGGTTAAAAGCACAGTTGCGTCATGGTTAGAAGCATGGGTTTTGGGGTCCAACAGACTCAGGTGTAAATCTGACTCTGCTTCTTCATCAGCTGTGTGACCTTGCAGAAGTTATTGAAACTCCCTGAAACTTCATTTCCTTGTCTCTAAAAGGAGGAACAAATAATACCTACCTCCCAGATTTGCTGAAAATGTTAAAAGAGATAAAGTATCTAAAATGCTCAGCAAAAATCCCTGTACATAAAATCAACGAAGACCTCCAGGAACTGCATAACGTGCCTTCCTGCTTTTCCCTTTGCTCCTCCATCCCACTCCAAACATTAGTCAATAAGCTTAGGCCAGATGCACCTTCTTTCTGTCCTCTGAGTACACTAAGTCTATTCAGGTTCTGCCCTTTGTTCTTTGGAAAGGTTTTCTCTAAGACTTTGCATGGCCAACCATTTCCCTTTGTTCAGGTCTCAGATGGAATTTTATCTCAACAGAAATTCTTTCTCTCATTATGCTACTTAGCAGAGCTCCCTTCCCTCTGCTGTTCACCCTGAATCCCATTACTCTTTGTTGTTGTTTTATCAGCATTCATCACTACCTGCAATTATTCATATGTTTCTAGGTTTATTGCCTATCTCGCCATACCAAAAGGGCCACTCCATAGATTAGGAAGCTCATCTGCCTTGTCTAATATTGGAGCATATTTGGCAGAGACTGGCTACATGCTCACCAAACTTACTTCCTCTCTTCTAAAACAATGGCTATGCCACATTTCTCAGTTTTCTTTCAATCAGCATAACTGCTTAGCTGAGTCCTAACAAATGGAATATGGTAGCAGTGATGATGCTTCTTCAAGGAAAGACGCAGAAAGACTTCCCAATTGCACTTCTCTATTCTCTCCTCCCTTCTTTGCAAGTTATATGAAAATGGTCCCAGGGATGACTCCAAGACTCTTGGGGATGGCAAAGTTGGGAAATATAATGAAACTAGTACCTAATCCCTTGTGGAAAATCTTCTGACTCCCAAGTGGATTTCACATGAATAAGAAATAAGTTTCTAATTGTTTAGCCTCTAAAATTTGAGAGTTGGTTTGTTATAGCAACCAGTGATATGAATACCTGAACAAACTCACCCCAAGGCCTGGCACATAGTAGGTCCTCAATAAAAAATATGCAACAAGTATTTGTTAAATAAACAAAAGAATTAAATTAATGGTACTATGTGCTGTGCAATGTCATGTCTTTGTCCCTAAACTATATTTTCTTAAGGTGAGTAAAGAAGACAGTATCACTCCACAGTAAGAAATTCCATTCAGATGATGCTTGGAGACCTCCAAGGTGTACACGACACTTATGGCTCAGGAAACTATACCTCTTGGGTTAGAAGTTTAGTGAATATTAACGTAAAAAATAAAACCAAAGAGATTTTGGTGTACAGTATTACTCATTCCCTGCACTGACATTTCCTATTTGGAATCATAAAGGGAATATGAACGACTCATAAAAACCTAAATGAATTGTGCCATAAATGTTAACTGCCACTGATAGCAGTGTTGAACACCACTTCAATAGAATGCTGCTACAGGGCAAATGTCTGCTGTAGTACCTGAGAGGGAAAACAAAGCCAATGTAAGGTCCAAATGTGTATGCATTCCAAAAGTGAGGCTGCAGTTTTTTTCATGTCCACCAGTAAAAATCTTTGCCAACAAAAATTATATTTGCTTAAACAAGACAGGTCTTCCCACCCTGAAGAGACTGCTTCACAGAAATTCTTATGCATTTTAACTATTACATCCAAAAGTGACAATCATTAGCTTTTCAATGTATTATCCTTCAAAATAAGTTAGACGGACCACATGAAGCCAATAATATGTATCCTCAGGCCTCAATAACAAATGCATTTTGGGAGATTGCAGAAACTCATCATCTCAATTTAGAAAGTAGTAGAAGGTTGTGAGTATCAGGTATAATATATCCAAACTACATAACATAATTTATAAAAAATAATCAATCAAGAAGAACAGTTGGATACATTTAAAAAATATTGTACATATAGTAGTTTTAGTAGATTTGTTGAGTCATATAACATCCCTATTTTTCATCCTTTTTAGTAGATGCTTTTAAGAACTTTTATTACTTCTGGGGCCATATGAACTAAAAGAATCAGAGTAATTGCTATCATCAGAATGTTCCCTCTGCCAGATTAGGTACAGACACCCAGGCCACTCAGAACTGGTGAATTGGCTCAACAAACCCTGCACTGAATCGCTGCCAAATGTACTGGCATTTGAACCCCTCAGATGTGATCATTAGGCTTTAGAGTAGTAATCCTTTTTTATGTGCCACTGTAGAAATGGAAAAAGGCAAGCACTAAGGTTTTAATTTTTAAAGGATGTCTTATAAATATGAGAAATTATAAAGCATATATATGCAAATACCTGTTTTCACACTAGCCAGCTTCAGAAACAGGACATTACCAGGAAAGTTGCGATATCCATGTACCCTCCGAAGTGTTTCCTTTTATTCTGAATTTTGTAAATTTCCCAGGTTTTATTTATGATTTTTTTTACATTTGGTCATTAACATTTGAAAATATTTTGGCTAAAACCTTGTTCTATGGAATGAAGATCAGAATCTTGAATATATAACACCTGTCTATGAGCCTTTGCAGTAATAAACTGATACGCATTTTGTTGTGTTTTGTTTTATTTAACTTGACATCTGTTGATCTAAAAATTTGTTACAAACATATAATAGATCAAATGAGATAACGCTGGTAAAAGATTTTTGAAAATCTTTGTTTTTTTTTTTTCCCCATCTTATTTAGAACACCCAAAGTAAAAGATTTCAGGCACTAAACCCAGGTAAATTCATTCATTTGCAGCATGATTAGGTATGCAATTTTTTTAGGTAAAGTACAAATAGCCAGAAAAATACCAATTTGCAGGTGATAAAAATTTAATTCTATTGCTCTTATGATGAAAATACAGTTGCAGTAAAATGACAAACGTATCTTCGGGTACACTGCTTTATATTATCAGTTTACTTTTATTCAGGGAAGGAGCTAAAGACTTGAAAAATTATGAATGGTTGATAAACATTTGAAAAGAAAGTTGGCCTATCCAGTGATGAGATAAGTGAAAATTAATGCAATAGAATATCATTTTCAACCAAATTAACAAAAGTCTAATTGACTTACAGTGTCTAATATAGGCTAGAGTGTGGTAAAACGTACCATTGTCAACATTGGTGAGAAGGCAACTTATTACTTACCGTAAAAATTTTAAACAAAAATATCATTAGTCATAGCAATTCTACTTCTCTAAAACAATTCTAAAGAAATAATATCATGAACATATATAGGAATATATACCTACAGACATTCGTGAACACACATGTGTATATTCACACAATGTTACATACACATACACACGCAATTCACTCTATCATTATGATTATAAAGAACAATTGCAGACCACCTAAATGGTCCCTAACAAGAAAATATTTAATACTTCATTATAAAGGTATATTATTATACTTTTTTCAACAGTCAAAAGGAAGATACATCTTATATTTTTAGCAAGGAAAGGATGTTCATGATACGTTGCAGAGTGACAAAAAGGAAGTTCCAGAATAGTAAGTGTAATGGGCTTTCCTCTATGTCATATCCTATTTCTATCCACCAAAATTCTTTCAGGGATAACATTGCATTTGTTCCAAAGAAATTTTTTGATAATCTTGTCTGGGGTAGAATCTGACATCCCAAGACAACCTGAGTAAATGTAGCTTTGCTCTTCCCCAGAGATCTTCTTAGTGGTTCCATAGGTATGCAAAGAAAGATGAGAGAAACAAGGGGAAAGAGTGGGATACGTAAAACACACTACACTGAATGTCTGACCCCACTTAGTTATCCTTCAAATTTCCCACATAAAAATAACAAAAGGATTACTGAAGATAAATTTATTATGAAAAAAAAGGAAAAGCTTAGCTTCTTTTCTCTGTTCTACAAGAGGGACAGGGATAAGAAGAGACAGCCATCATCTGCCTTGTAGCAAACAAGAATTTCTAGAACAACACACGAAAAGCATTACCAACTTACAAAAGATTAAATGTATTACATTCCAATTAAGAACATTGCTCATCAAAAGACATCATAACGAATGAAATACAATCAACAAACTAAGAGGAGGAATCTGTCATATACAGAGCTGACAATTATTACCCAGGTTTATAAAGAAACCCTACTAATCATAAGGAAAAAGACAAAAATCCTAACAGAAAAATGAAGAAAAGATAGGACAGCATTTCATGCAAGAGGAAATAGAAAATGCTCACACTCCAACATAAGTTGTGGTACAGCCACAATCTGGTATTGCCTAGACAATTTGAATGGGTTACACCCTACAACCCAGCAATTCCAGTTCTTGGTGTAGGCAACATGTACAGCAGGAAACAGGAACACAGCAGCATTGCTCATTAAAGCAAAAACAAGGAACAGCCCACATGCTCATCAACATTAAAATGGATAAATCAATTCTGATATATTCAGAAAATGAACTATACACAGCAATATGAACTATAGCTAATCACATCATAATGCACAGACCTCAAAAACATAATGTTGAATAAAAACCCACCAAAATTCCAAAAATACATAAAATACATTTTGCATTGATATAAAGTTTGAAACCAGGTAATAATATGTTTAGATACCTGTAACTGGCAAAACTATAAAGAAAGGCAAGGAAAAGCTTTAAAAAAATCCTGAATTATGTTTACCTACGTGGACTAGAAAGGGGATTCTTTAAAGGGGCATATGAGAGCTTCAAAACTGTTGTTATTATTCCGTCTCTGAAGCAGGATATTGAGCTCAGAGGTACACATTTTGCTATATTCTTGTTATTATTTCTCTATTATTAGTATTCAAATGTACATCTAAGTTTAAACAGCTACTGAACAATAAGTTTTCACAACCAGAATTTATCTGGAAAGAATAACAACTCTCCTCCATGGCCAAAGAAGGAGGAAGTTAAAATTTTCACTTTAATGTATATTTGAAAAGTTTGAATGTTTTTCCCAAAAGAACCTGCACTAATTTTGTAATTGGGGGTGAGGGGGAAAGCCTGAGCCAGTCTTAATGGATCTTCATACATGAATGATTACAGAGAAGCTCCAATGAGCTGAGCTGATAAGCTGATGTCATTCAAGTTCACTGCCTGTGATTGCCACAAAGCTTTTCCCTAAGAGACAGCTTTGAAAGTCCTTTCAGAAAAGTGACTGATAAAATTTGCCTTCCATAAAAGGGTGAGAAGAACTAATCAAAAGCACTTTTGTTTTTAAGCTTAAAATTATTTTACATTTCAAAAGGGACTCATCACAATGGAAGCATGTTTTGTCATTGTTTCTTTCAAAGACTCAGCATAATAAGATTGTGTTTAGGAGGCTTCACTCATATAGATAACAGATAACAGATAAAATTGATAATTTAAGTCACCCCTAGCATTTAGAATAGCACTGATCATAAACCAATACCTTTTCATCTCCTGTGCCTTTTGTAACAATGGTGCCATATTTTTTTATCATCTTTAAATTGTTCTCAGGTATCAGAATTTTTGTTATAAAGAGAGATTAATCTCACCCCAGTGGTTATAACCAAATTCATTTAAGATCCTATGCTATTAAAGTCTTTGAAAATAGTTTATTTCTGTAAGGTAATGTTTTATTGATAATTTTAAAATTTACTATTTAATGTGATGCTTACTGCATTTAATCGATTTCAATGTTAATTTTCAAAAATTACCATGGCAGGGGATTTTTAAAGAACATCAAATATACAAAACAGAGCTATTGGAGTTTTAGCAGAACAGCATGAAATACTGCAGCCTGCAGTTTTGACGATGTCCTATGAAATCCAAGCATCTGCCATGAAAGGTATGGACCAAGCCCAGACAAATGGCTGATCCATTTCCCAGAACATTTGTTTTGGACACTCAGAATTAAATAGCATCAAACCATGCGTCATACAGATGGTATAAGGAATTATTAGAAGAGAGGGAAGGCTACAGGAAGGGAGACTATCATGACTAGGAACTAAACAAAGGCAATAAAATACACTAGATGAAAGTCCAGTTTTTCAAGCCATGTGAGAAAAATAAAGGTCAGGAGAGAGAAGCATAACTGATTCTCAATATTATCTGGAAAACACTGTCTTTGGGAAGAAAAGCACATGAAACAAATGGTATTTAGATCTTAGACCTCACTAAGAATGACCAAGTCTGCACAAAGTTCTAATGCCTTCCTGGCCTTGGTCTACTAAAGCACGAATGTTCAACAACAAATAAAGGAGAAAGGTTGAAATTTCTAGGCAAACATTAACAAGTCTACATGTACCTAAAGAACTCTCAGTAGTATAAAGCTTAAGTTTAACTGTCTTTAAGAAGACACCACCCAAATAGTGCAAACTGGAAGTCTATGAGCCTTCTCTGATGACCCAAATTAAAATTGATTTCTTTTCTATTTTCATGTAACTTCTACCAAGTGATTTTTAAGTGTTAAGCCTGTGTTAAACAGCTTTACATGTATTATCTCATTAAATTCTCACTATGACCTCAAAAAGTAGACTATAATTTTCATACTTTATAGAGGAAGTTGACTCAGATATTCAATAACTTTGTCCTAGATCATACACCAAATAAATGACAGAGCTAAGACATATACACAAGTCAGTCTGATTCCAGAGTCCCAAGGTTTAGCCATTACATGTCCGCAGCTTTCTCAACCTATGGAAAAATGTTAAATGTTAAGACATTTAACCTTTAACATTTGAGAACCATTGGTTTAGAACCTCCCTAGCAATTATCTAATATCAGTTTGTTTCCTCAATTCTTTTTTCCACTAGCTTTTAAGCAATTTGAACATATGGACATTTTATATTATTTTCCATTCCCTTCCTCTTTTACTCTGTCCCCTACCATTGTGCCTACACAGGATAATATTCAGCACACAGTACATAATGTTTGCTGCACTGAAGATATGACTTCATTCAACAAGTCCATCCAAGTAGATCCAGGCTTTAGGCCTCACCCCATGGACCCAGGTGCCAGGCCGACATCCTGGTTGATTCAGGCACCAGGCCAGCATGCCTGATGACTCCAAAATCAAGACGACCCTTGGTCCATGCCAGCTCACCTTCTCAGAATCTCTGGATGAGCTGATGAAGAATTTCTGAACAAAGCCAGTCAGCAAATACTGAAATAAGTCCCTAATTTTTTAAATACATTGACATCAATATAAGGGAACAAGAGACATGAAAAATCAGGAAGAATAACACCACCTAAAGGCACACTAATCTCCCAACAGCTGACTCCCTAAAAATGGAGATACATGAACTGCCTCACAAAGAATTCAAAATAATTGTCTTAAGGAAGCTCAGGGAACGTCAAAAAAAATATACAGAGAAACAATTCAATGAAATAAGAAAAACAATAAATGACCAAAATAAGAACTATAACAGAGAGATTAAAATTATTTTAAAAAAACAAACAGAAACTCTGAAGCTAAAAATCACAATGAGTAAAAAGAGAAATGCAATAGAGAGCACCAACAGCAGAATTGGTCAGACAGAAGAAAGAATTTGTGAACTCAAAGACAGCTTATTTGAAAATACATAGTCAGAGGAGGAGGAAAAAAGTAATGAAAAAGAATTAAATAAAGCTTATAGGATTTATGGAACAGCAGTTAAAAAATAAATATTTGAGTTATAGGAATTCATGAATAAGAGAAAAACAAAGGGATGGAAAGACTATTTGAAGAAATAATAGCATGAACCTTTCTAAATTTGGAGAAAGATATAGATATCCAGGTACAGGAGGATCAAATGTCTCCAATTAGAGTCAATCTAAACAAGACTACATTAAAACGATATAATCAAACTGTGAAAAATCAAGGACAAAGAGAATAACAAAAGCAGCGTATATTTTAGAATTATTATATCCTTTTATTGAATTCATCCCCTTATTACAATATAACTTTCCTAATCTTTTTTTACTTTCTTTGGCTTGAAGTGTATTTCATCTTATATAAGTACAGCTACTCCTATTCTCTTTTGGTTTCCATTTGCATGGAGTAGCTTTTTCCATCCCTTCACTTTCAGTCCATGTGAGTCTTTATAGGTGAAGTTTCTTGTAGGCAGCATATTGTTGGTTCATGTTTTATAATCCATTGAGCCACTATGTGTGTTTTAACTGAGGAACTTAATTCATTTACATTTATAATATTATTCATAGACAGAGAATTATTACTTCCATTTTGTTAACGTTTTTTGATCCTTTTACCTTTATTTAGGTCTTACTGTCTTCCTTTGTAATTAAATGATTTTCTCTAATAGTATATTTTGACTTCACACTATTTATTTTTAGCATCTTATATAAGTACAGCTACTCCTATTCTCTTTTGGTTTCCATTTGCATGGAGTAGCTTTATCCATCCCTTCACTTTCAGTCCATGTGAGTCTTTATAGGTGAAGTTTCTTGTAGGCAGCATATTGTTGGTTCATGTTCTATAATCCATTGAGCCACTATGTGTGTTTTAATTGAGGAACTTAATTCATTTACATTTATAATATTATTCATAGACAGAGAATTATTACTTCCATTTTGTTAACGTTTTTTGATCCTTTTACCTTTTTTTAGGTCTTACTGTCTTCCTTTGTAATTAAATGATTTTCTCTAATAGTATATTTTGACTTCACACTATTTATTTTTAATATATCTATTATAGATTTTTGTGTTATGGTTATCACAAAGCTTACAAAAACATATAACTGTTATAACAGATTATTTTAAATGAATAACAGCTTAACTTTGATTGCTAAGAGAAAAAAAACAAAAGCAGACTTTACACTTTGATATCATTTTCCCCCACCTTTTGACATTTTGTTGTTTCAATTTACATCTTTTAATATTGCCTATCTCTTATACAGTTGTTGAGTTTATTATTATCTTTAATAGTTTTGTGCTTTAGTCTTCATATTAAAGTTCTGAGTGGCTTATTCTCCATGCTTGCAGCATTGGAGTATTCTAAAATTTTCTGTGTACTTACTTTACAAGTGAGTTTTACACCTTCAAATATTTTCTTGTTTCCCTTCAGTGTCTTCTTCTTTCAGATTGAGGAATTCCTTTTAGCATTTCTTGAAAGGCAGGTCTAGTGTTGATGAACTCCCTCAGCATTTGTTTGTCAAAAAGTCTTTATTGCTCCTTCCTATTTGAAGGTTAGTATTGCTGCATACAAAATTCTTGGTTGACAGT
>NW_007726987.1:30714-33300 GCF_000696425.1 Galeopterus variegatus | reverse complement strand
TTTGTCTTTAGTTTTTGATAATTTGATTATGATGTGCTTTGGGGAATTCCTCTTGAGATTGAACTTGATTGGTGACCTCTGAGCTCTCTGTGCTTGGAACTGTCATCGTTCTCCACACTTAGGAAAATTTCAGCGATTATTTCCTCAAATATGCTTTCAACATCTTTTTCTCTTTTGTCTCCTTTGGATATGCCAAGTATACATAGGTTATTTCATTTGATGGTTTTCCATAATTCCTGGAGGCCGATTTCACTTTTACTCATTCTTTTTTTCTTTTTGCTCCTCTGATTGGGTAATTTCAAATGTTGTGTCTTTGAGTTCACTGATTCTTTCCTCTATGTAACGATCTGACCTTAGAGTTTTCAATCACATTTTTCATTTCAGATAATGTATTCTTTAATTCTAGAATTTTGGGGTTTTTGTGTTTGTTGTTTTAATTGATTACATTTTTTTGATTTTCATTTTGTTCCTGGATTATTTTCCAAATATTTAACTTTCTATCTGTATTTTCTTGTGACTCTGGAACTTCTTTAAGAGGATTATTCTGAATTCTCTGTCAGACATTTCATAAATTTGTTATTCTTCTGGGCTCATTGCTGGGGCTTTGTTGGTTTCTTTTGGTTGTGTCAAATTTCTCTGTTCTTTCTTAATCTTTGTCTTTATATGATGCCTGTGCATTTGAGGAAATGGCTACATTTTCCAGCTTTTGTAGGTGTTCTTTGGTGGTGTTAGACCTTCACTGCACAATATCAGAACTTTATCTCTGGCCTGCAGTTGTTTTCTCTTCTGTTGAAGATTTACAGCAACCACCGCCACTTAAATACTGAGCCTGAACTAACTTGCTGTCCTGCCATTGATTTGTGAGCTGGGACAGATTTATTGCAGGAACTGGAATTTAATTCTTAGCCTTTAAGTCACTTCCAAGTCATGGGAAGACTCCACAGAAGCAACTGGGCTATGTGGAAAATCCATCCGGGACTGAGTTTTTCCCACAGATTGTGTTAACTATAGCATTGTGACATCAGTCCATCTCCACTGTATGGTGCCTGTGATGATAATTATACAGATCAGCTATCAATATTGCACCTCAATGTACCCCTGGTGGATCATCCCCCTCTGGTACTCAAAATGTTTCCCATGGAGCAGGTCCTACGTGTGACCCCATGAAGACTAATAGACCACTAAGCAAATCAAACATCCATTCTTACTTTCTCTCCTTATGTCTGAGACTGCAGGTCCAGTAGCCTTCCCCATGAATGGTGGTATGCTGGCCTGGGGTGTGTGTTGGGGGAGCATGGACTGGAGTGCTCCAAAGTGAACCTTTTCTCCTACCAGCTGCAGCCCTCCCACTTATGTGAATGAAGGGGAAATTCATGAGCAGCTACACCAACTTGGAGAATGAAACGGGGCATTCTGAAGTGATGTTTTTCTTCACAGTGGTCATGGCACTTTTCCCCTATGCAGATCTGAGTGGCTTCTTGTAAACAGTGCTGCCCAGCTTTGCAGACTTCAGGGAGCTTTTCTGTGTGCTGCACCACGTGGGCTTGGGAAAGTGGCTGGGGCTTTTTGAAGTGAACCTTCCTCCTGCCTGTTGTGGCTTTCCATACCTTCATGGGCTTAGTGGGACTCTCCATCTCCTCCCCTGAGTTCTGGTGATTTCAAGATGGCAATTTTGTGTTTTAATCATTGCCAGTTGATTTTTTTCTGTGAGGGAGTAATGCCAGGGATTTTCTGCTCTACCACCTTTGTGATGACACTCTCCCAGAAACTAAGCTTTTTAAGAGAACCAGATAGAAGCTGCATGATATTTTCCAATCTTGACTCAGAAGTCATGCAGCATCACTTCTGCCACATTCTGTTGATTAGAAGTGAGTCACAAGGCCAGCCAGATTCAAGAAGAGGATATTTAGATACCACTTCTTGTTTGGGAACTGGCAATGTCACATTGCAGAGAAGCGTGTACAATGCATGGTTTTATTGCAGNGTTATCTAAAAATCTCATAAATTCAAATAATTGCAAAGGATGTGAGTTCCAGACCAAGATAACCTTGTTCTTCTCACTTAGCACAGAGATATGTACATGGTTGGGAAAGACTGGAAGTCCATTTGGTTTATGGTGCCTGATTAATCATTACATGAGGCATCTCCTTTGCTGGTGCTCCCTGGGGGAGTTTTTATACCCTGAGGCAATGGACCACAGTAAGATTTATGCACAAGGAATATGCCATTTTTGTAAAGATCTGTAGTAGGGAGACCATATAATATATCTTCTAAATCTGAATGTTTCTGAGGGCAAAAGGGGACACTATTAATAACTATACTGGAAAATAAGCATATACCAGGAAAACTGACATATATAGTTATCTAGCTATCAGAATACTGNGACATGGTGTACTATGAAAGAGATATAGATGTGCTGAGATATTTAATCTCTTGGCCTTTAGAGAAGCTGGGCAGGGTTGGGGACAGCAAGAGTCTTGAGTTCTGAGCAGCTCCTTTCACTAAGAACAGCCTTCAGGATATGAAAAACAAGTTTAGGAAAAATTACCACTGAGTAAGTCAGCTTCAGACTCTGTTTATATGTTT
>NW_007726987.1:26023-29501 GCF_000696425.1 Galeopterus variegatus | reverse complement strand
TATAATATATCTTCTAAATCTGAATGTTTCTGAGGGCAAAAGGGGACACTATTAATAACTATACTGGAAAATAAGCATATACCAGGAAAACTGACATATATAGTTATCTAGCTATCAGAATACTGCTGAGTTATCAGGCAAAATAGTTTACAAAAGAGAATTCATAGAAGTTAAAGATCTGGTCATTATTTCCCTAAAAACTGTTTGTTTTCAGTACTTCTTAAAAAGTTTTCCATAGCCCCAACAGCTTGCGAAGACCTATTATTAAGCTAGTGTCCAGTCATACTGGTTGTTAAAGTATTGAAACACTCCCACACGTTAGTAAATAGAATAGAGGTAATTGGGATAACCAATGAAAATAATTAATAACCTAAATTCCAGTATTTGTGTTTGATCTCAGAAACTACAAACAAGCAAACTAGGATTCCAAGACAGCTTTGTGGTTTGGGTAATAGAGCACAGAACTAGTTGGTGGTAGCCTTGAAGCATAAAAGTCCTTATGTAGGAGAAAGGAGACTTGCAACCTCTTCCAATCTCTTCTATGAACTTCCAAACAAAATGTTTGTACCTGTCTGTGGGAAAAAAGTACGGTCTGGGCTCAAGAAGCAGCTAGTAAGGTTCCTGGGTGCCATGGACATGGAAAGTTGCCATGGACATGGAAAGTTGCCATGGACATAGATAGAAAATGCCTTCATTGAGGGATGATGTCCTCTCTTGTGGATTTGGGGAAACCTTGTTTTATTTAACAACTTAACTCCTGGTGGAAGGTGGTTGTCCCTGTGCTTTGTAAGCAAGTTTTTAGGGAGGGAATCTCCTTCAAACCTATTTAATGACTAAAAGAGAGAGAATTCTACAGCAAGACAGTAGCACATCTTCATCCTTCCCCTTGCAGATTTTTTTCTGAAGGAAATCTAGCACCAATCTGCTCTCTTTTTCTCCCCTATCTGACTGTTCTCCTCCTGAAGGAGAGGCAAGACCTTAGAAGAAGCCTCCACTACCTCCAGGCATCATGAACCTCTGAGCATGCTCCTACTACTCTTTATTTTCTCTACCACCTCTCTCTTTTATCTCCCTTAAGACAGCTCCACCTGGTCACTGCCCCAAGGTTGGGACAAGCTATCTCCTGACTTTCTTCAATGGGTTACATAGTCATATGATACTTCCTCACTGGAGAAAGAGGAAAATAATACACAGGCTCTGTGCCTCAGTAACTAGGATCAGAATATCCCCACCTACTTTAAATTTTTTCCACTTCCCTTTTCCCTCTCTCCATGTCCCTAGGATCACCCAAATGATAACATCTTTTTAGATATGAGAAGAGAAAGGAGAAAAGAAGAGCAGATGTGGGGCGAGTAGAGAGCTAGTATGAGGGTACCCAACAAATCCCCTTTTATGATTAACATGATCCCCAGTCACTTAATAGCTATCAGTTAATAGGAACTTGTTGGAAATTTAATGACATTCCCTATGTCAAGTCATGAAGTACATGGAGTTATTGTTTAGCTACTGACAAAATTGTCATAGGAAAGATCACAGCAACAATCTAGGACTATTTGGAAAGCGTTATAATGTTAGAATGCTTTTATGAGTGAAATGTGCTACAAATAATATGGCCAGTTAAAAAAATTATATTATATATCATTAGCTTTCTTAGATAATAGAAAGAGTATTATACATTTAATATTTGACTTTTGAGTTATATCATTGGACTACTTGAATATTTTGAATATTACTTTTTGCTATTTCTTATCCCAACTTGAACATGCCATTCTAGATGCCTGGACAAGGTTTCTTCCTTTACTAGTGCAGTGTATTAAACATTGGTAGAGTACTGGTAACTTTGTCTTTGCATTTTCTTTTAAAATATGTATTGGAGTGATTATCAAGAAGACAGTTATCATCTATCTCATTTTAGATGTGGGAAAACATTGGGTTTCAGAAAAATCACACTTATGTTTATGAGTTTCAGTAATTTTAAATTGCCATAGGGTATCCATTCCCATCCTCAGTTATTCACAAAATCCCTCTCACATTATCTCCTTCAGTGAGACAAGCCTCACTAATTTCAGGACATCCCAAATAATTACCTCATGGCTCAGAAGTTACCTACTGAGTCACTGAATGTTACGATGGTGGTAGGCTGAACAATGGTTCATCAAGATGTCCAAGACCTAATCCCCAGGCCTGTGACTGTTATTTTACATGGCAAAAGGAATTTTAAAGATGTGACAAAGTCAAGGATCTTTAGATGGGAAGATTATACTGTATTATTTGGATGGGCCCTTAAATGTAATCACAAGTGGATTTACAAGAGGGAGGCAGAGAGAGATTTGAGTACAGACATAGAAGGTGATATGAAGATGGAGCAGAGATAGATTTAAAGATGCTGTGTTGTTGACCTTGAAGATAAAAGAAGGGCCCATGAGCCAAAATATGCAAGAGACGTAGCTCTAGAAGCCGGAAAAGGCAAAGAAACAGATTCTCCTCTAGAGCATCAAGAGGGAGTGTGGCCCTGCCAACACTTTAATTATGGCTCAGTGAAACTAATTTCAGAATTCAAACCATCAGAACTCTAAGAGAATGAATGTGTGTTGCTTCAATCCCCCAAGTTTGTGGTACTTGTTACAGCAGCCACAGGAAACTAATATAGTGTTGTACAAAAGGGCTCTGTGAAAATCCTTACTTAGGTAGAGGCCTAACTAACTAACTGAAATTGTAACAAAGCAACTGATNGAAAATCCTTACTTAGGTAGAGGCCTAACTAACTAACTGAAATTGTAACAAAGCAACTGATTTCTAGTTAACTAAATTAGACACTTATGGGATATCAGGATTCCTCAGTAGCAGGGGAAATGAGGCAAAAGGGAGCTCTTTGAGTCATATATGCTTACTCTACAAACATCTCATTGGCTGACACTGTTGTAACCCCAGGAAATTAGTCAAAGAACTGGAAATCTTCAATCAAACTAGTGAGCTGGAGAAAAGGACCAGAGTCTCATAAGGCAGGCAGAGAATTTATAGCTCCATTACAGTCTACTAAATTATATGACTCAAGAAAATCACTGGGAATCTATTCAGACAAGAATTCCATTTCTGTGGTTTTAACCACAAAACCTCTGTGGATCTTACACTCCATGGCAACTATGAAATCTATTCTCACATTTTGGAGCCTCAAATATTTCTCTAGTACTTTGGCTTGCAAAATGGATCCCAGTAAAAATTATGAGGCAGTCAACACTTTTGTATGTTGTCATCCTAACCCAGCTCTCGAGGTCTCTCTATACTGAAACTTTGCTTTATTTTCAGATAACATAATTCCTTCTACAAAGCAGTAGTAGAGTTAAGTGAGCACTAATCTTAGGTCATGAGTTTAATGTCATCTGATCAGGCATGGGAAGATAATTTGAAAGTTAAGTGTTGAAAGAATGGAAGAATGTCAAGTAGGCTTTAAAATTGATCCTGAGAGTATTCTTGAAAT
>NW_007726987.1:0-24608 GCF_000696425.1 Galeopterus variegatus | reverse complement strand
TGCTCAATAAATGTCAGCTACTTTTAGATAACCTAGCGGCCAATAAGAATATAAATAGAAACACTTCATTAAATTATAATTCATCATCTTCTGGCTTTAGAAATAATAACCATAGGGGAAAACTAATGAGACATATTAGATATGGAACTGATTACAAAAGAAAAATGTATACAAAATACATGCAACTGTTTTTATTATTACGAAAACAAGTTGCATATATTTTGAATATCAAATGAATCAAAGGATATACAAGAAAAACTTAGTATTTTCTTGTAGTCACAAGTGTGTGTGATCTTTCCTAATTTGACTCTGTGCTTTCATTCTTATTCCTCTACCAAAAATTTTCCACCTGGCAGCCAGAGTGAATTCTAAAAAAAAAAATAATGTCATATCATTTCCTTGATTAAAACACTCAATGGTTTCCCATCACACTTAAATACTCTGGATGATGAAGTGCTGCATCCTCTGGCCTCTGCCCTTCTCTCAGAAAAATCTCCCTCCATTCTCTCCTAACTGAGCTCCAGGTCCGCTGACTTTCTCCCTGTATAGCGAACATCCAAGTTCATTCCTGCCTGAGACCACGTCCTGCTTCCTCTGCTTGGAATGTTCTTTCTTTGAACTCTGCATAGTTATTCCTATCTTTCATTCATATCTCTGATGAAACCTAGCCTCCAGAATGAAGACTTGGCTCACCACACAATGTCAACTAGCCATCCAGTCATTCTCTATCATTTCAACCTATTTTAAGTGTCTGCATAGCATTTAACATTACTGTATATTTTGTTTGTTTCTTTCTTTTTACTTATTTATATATTTATTTATATAATTACTAGATTCCCCATTCCCTGGAATGGAAGCTCTGTGAGAAGAAGACTTAGCCTTGTTCACTCCTGTACCACTTTTACCTAGAAAAATGCTGGAACATAATACATGGGTAATTTGCACAATAAATTTTTGTTGAAAGAATGTATGGATGAAAATGAATGATGGTGATTTAGGTTCTTGTTCCAAGTAGTTTTAAAAACTGTTGCTAACACCATCCTTGTGCATATATCCTTGTACGTGTCCAGTTAAATGCCAAAAGTTTAACTATTGAGTCAAAGAGTAGTACAGTTTAAGTTTTGGTAGTTATTTCTAAATTGCCTTTGAACAAAATCATACTAATTTACATTTTGAGTGAATTCCTTGAGTCTTCTTGCAAGTGACTTTATGAAATAATATTCGAGACACATTCTCTCAGCTTAGAAGCCTCAGATACTTCATAATTTCAAAACCTTGAAATGCAAACAGAAGAGCTTAAGCACAGAAATCCACAATGGGTCTTCCAAATGGCTGCAGAATCCATCCCTGACCGGTTGGAGGAGTTGCTATGAGAAGCATGCGTGACTCACTTTCAAAGCCTCTCATTATCCAGGAGCGCTATGCTTGGATTTTTAGCAGTGAACAGAGATCTTCCTAATCAACATTCATCATGATCTTTACCCAGTGTGTAAAACATAATTTTCAATAAAACAAACATCTTAGTTTATGAGGATTAGATTGAGACACAGAAAAACATTTTGGCAGAAACAGGTAGCCTATTTTAAAAGGTCTTCAAACTCCATGAGTTCATTTTGTTCCTTGCTAAAAATTTATTTCTCTTGCCCTTTGAGTCATCTATGCCAACAACCTCAGATGAATTTATTTCTACATATTTATATATGTATAAATATATCAAGAAGGTCATTGATGAAAGTCGGGACATCCAGAATTCACTGACTCCTCTGTGACATTTTGAAAGATACCTTCTCACAACACAAAAGCAACCAACTAAATTTATAAGCAACAGCCAAGAAGAAGCCAGAAGAATAAAAACAGAGACATTCATACATTCAGTCTCCACGCCAGCACCATTCTGAAAATTCTGCTAACTTATATCACATAGAAATAACTCTAAATGAAATATCCATTTTCAGCAAATATCATCCAAACATATGTCATTTAAACATTAAAGTTCTCTGTGGCTCATCTCTTCTACTCAAGCACAGCATATTCTTATTTCAGAAGTTTTAGCATTAAAAAAACAGACTAGTTAACAGAGAGAGACAAACTCTGATTTAAAATGTGCCTGCATAAAGCATCCAATTTACTATATACAGAAAAATTGGGTACTTACAGCAGGGTGTCCAGTACAATAGGTGTAGCTGGCATGGGACTGGTAGTGCAAGCTTGCTCGTGGAAAGGAGTATGTATTCCAGGCTGGCTGGCTGCTGTTCCACTGGGAGCTGAAGCCAGGGCTCATGGTCACTCGTGATTTACTAGTCTGATAGGCTCTCACTGTGGAGCTAGACTATCAAGAAGAAAGAAATGCAATGTAAAGACAGCTCTGTATAAAACCCAAGCCAGCTATATATAGCAGCATGCATTGTCATGTATGATCATGGCACAGGACTCAGCTGACAAAAGGAAATGGCTAATGGCTTAAGAGGAAACATTAAATACTGTTCTGATGGATAAAAGTGTTTTCTCATTATTAGAATTTTGACTGGATCACAAAGCACAAAGGTTCATTGAAATTGATCTTATTAAAAACAGTTTTTCCTAGTTTTTCCATCCTTCAGAAATGAGATATGTTTTAGTGGTGACAGCAACAGTGATATTTTCAATTACATAAATGTCCTTTCATCACAGTGTTCATTTTAGAAATTCACCATTAGTCTCATATGAATGCAGTAAACAAAAATCTTAGTTTACGAGGATTGGACTGAGGCACAGACTGGTGCCTAACTCTAAATGGTCTTCAAATACCATGAGTCTATTGCTCTCCTGGGGAAGCATCAGCAGAAATCTGGACACATTCCAACATATCACCATTCTACTGTCTAAAGGCAGCAAAATGGTGAAAGATTTGAAATTACCATTTACCCCCAATCTGCTCTGCCAATGCAATTGAAAACAGAGGAGTAGAAAAATTTCAATTTGCCAAATGTTAAATGTATCTGATTGTCGTAACTGCATATAGGGTAGAATTAACTAAACACAAAACTTACTTATATCTTTTATCCTTCTTTGTCCTCAGATGGCCATGGCATATAAGGCATATAATAGTTTCTTTTCAGAGAACACTTTCTATCATCAAATTGCAACAACCACTTACACCAATAGCACAGTAACTTTCACAATATATTCTATTTATAAGTCTATGGGCACATGCCAACTTAATCACTGGGAAAATGTGCTAATCACATTGCCATTATATTCAGGAAACCCAATGGGGAAGAAACTTTCATCCAAGATTGTGTTTCCCATTGGGCTATATTCTGATACCATTAAATGCTTAGAGAAACAACTCTTTTGAAGACAAGTTTGAGCATCTTAGGATAACCAAAAGAAAGTAAGGACCTCAACAACTCAAATTATTTAGATAGGGCCATTTCTCTCACAATAGCCTCAAAAATATTTGGAAAGAAAAAACAAAATTTAAATCAGTTATTTAATGGTAGTTAACAATGTAAATTATTTAAACCCAAAACTGGAGAATACAGACTTGTTAAGGTAGCTTTCCCACTCCCATCCTCCACCAACACCTTAACCATGTGTGCTATCCATATAGTTCAATAGTTCAATGAGATGTACTGGCACAGCAATAAAAAGGTACATACTACTGCATACCTCCCTAGGATAGACCTGTGTTGGAAAAGTAACACTGAACTTTTATAAAAATAGAAAATCTGTACTTGGTTCTAAGAACGGAAGTTCTGTATTGATATAAATATCCCTGTTATTTGTACCACATACACAGTCACTTTGAAGAGTAAATAAGCCCACTACAAAACTTACCTTTGGCCCCCCAAGTGTCTTGGTTTCTGCTCTGCATCTATGGCCACTAAAATCAATCACTTTTACTAACTCAGTCTCCTCTGTAAATTGCTCCTTCAAGACTAGGCCTTGTAACTACATGGTTAAGTCTCTTACCTGCTTTCACATTTACATTAGCTTAGGGGACTTAAATTTTATGCATAAGTCAGTTTGTAAGTAGCCTCACCGCTTGTTTTCAAATGGCATCAGTCTCTCCTCAATGATTTTATTCATGGCGGTCTTCCTCCTAAAAGTCCTTTCCCCCTCTTTTGTAAAACTCATGCTGAAGTTATACTCCCTACTCGGTTCCACTCCTGATGCCTCCAGCTCATACCCATTGCCTTCCTGCTCTCACAGAGCCCACAAGGTGTTGCTCAAACACTTTAGCATGTGACTGTGTTGTTTTATACTGTTCCCTATGTCTATGAACCTCAGCTTTCCAACCAGGCTCCAGAGAGCCCACTGAGGTCAAGGTAATATATTGCCTTTTCCACAGCTCTAAGGTGTTTCATTCTCTTTGACCTTTGAAGCCTCTGACAGTGTTTACCCGCTCCTCATTATAATCACCTTTCTCCTTGATCCCATGTCCCTTCTGACTGTACCTTCTTGTCTCACTACTTGCATCTCCTTTTCTTTATTCTCCCTAAATTAGGTCATTTTACAGGGCTTAAACCTCAGTTCTGTGTTCTTAACTCTTTTAACTTTTCTCTTTTGTGATCTCATTCATGGTCAAAGCTGTAAGTATTATTTCAAAGAAGGTAACTCCCAGATATAATTTATTAGTCTAAACTCTCTCCTGAATTCCAGCCCCAAATCTTAAAATATCTGCTGAATAGTGATGTATACCTATCAGTCACCACAAGGGTAACCAAAGTTTAAATGACTGTGCATAAAATTAAATGAATTGATTGCTTTACTTTAAAATTTCACCTTCCCTATAGCTTACTTATTTTTATTAATGTTATAAAAACATTATTTCACATTCAGAAATCAACTGCCTTGAAGCCTCAGAACAACCTTGACTCATTTAGCTCTCCTCCAACTTCCATTATCAGTGTCCCCAAATTCTATTGAATCTTTTCAGTAGTCCTTGAATTGATATTGTCCTTTCCATTCCAATTACCACACCAATTTTTAGGATTTTATCAGTTTACATCAGAGCCACCAAAACTGAATCAAGAAATGTCCTTTTAAGCCTTGATTGACCCTCCTTAATGACACTAAATTAGTCTTTCTAAAAACCTACTTTTACTGTTTTATTACTTGCCAAAAAATGATCAATGCCTCTCCACTATCTACGAGACAAAGTCAAAACTTCTCAGTCTCTCATCAGAGATTCTCTATATCATCGTAACTGACATTGCAGGGCTTGTTTTTTGTTCGTTTCCATATAACCTCAATCTCCAGATAGACCATTACTCCAAATATGATTTGTATGTTCATGCCTTTGTCACAGTCATCTGCTTTCTATAATTTCCTCACTTCCTCTCAATTCACACTTCAATGACCCTGCTAGGCTCAACCTTTTCTGGAAAACCTATTCCAACAACCTCAGCCACCAACACATAAGGACTTTTGCTTCTACTGGACCCTGACATTACTGATTTTCTGCCACATCCATCTGATCTTTTCATCTGTGTGGCTACCCAGGAAATTAATGTCATAATTTCATCAGCATAATTCACCAAATTTATTAAGTAATCTTTCACACAACAACTCTTATGTCCCAACACACATCTTTTGGGATAGCTACCTTAGTTGTGTTTGCTCAGAAGCATATCATAATGCAAGAACTTGAATACAAGTACTTCATTTTGGAAATGACCCTAGAGAAAATCAGTAAGATAAATCAGTAACGATAAAGAGTGAGCCAATACATTTGCACTTTGAATAAGTTATTCCTATACAGAACCAAGTCTCAGTTCCACTGCAGGATTCTGGGAGATAGTGTAGAACATGCCATGAAGTTTTTTCAGCCAACATGCATGGAAGGTAAAGCATTTAACCTCCAATTCCTATTTGTATTAGCTGAGGGCATTAATTCCTGGCACTGCCTCTGGCCTGCCTCACATATAGGCCATAAGAAAGTTCTCAAGTAGAATGTCCCAAAAGATTGTTGACATGCCCGGGAAAAGTAACTGCCAAGGTATGAGCAAAGTATTCATAGCATCTGCTACTAAATGGCTGACTCCCTGAACTTCTTTGCATCTACCATAGAACTCCAGACAATCCATTCTCTTTTTAAATGATTGATAGCTAGAGCTCAAAAACATTGGTCAAATTGGCCTGACTATATTGCCATTAAAGACTTCAAAGGACAGTGCACAAAAGAAGATTCGGGGATGGACAGTAAGCACATGAAAAGGTGCTCAAAATCATTAGTCATGAGGAAAACATAAAATAAATCTACAAAAATATACCAGTTCATACCACTAAAATTGATAAAACTAAAAAGACTGATAACGCTAAATGTTAGTGAGTTATTGAGAACCTGGAATTCTCATATATTGTCAGTGTCAGGGTAAAATGGCGTAGCTACTTTGTAGAACTGTTTGGTATTTTTTTAATAAAATTAAATATACTTCCCAACAATTCTATCACTACTTATTTACCCAAAAGAAAATATACATATACAAAAAGACTTTTACTAGAATGTGAATAGCCGCTTTGTTTATAAAAGACCCAAACTGAAAATTACCCACATGTCCATCAATAGGAGAACACATTTAAAAAAAAAAAATGGAATATATTCATACAATGGAAAACTATTCAACTATCAAAAAGAACAAACTTCTCAAACACACAAAAACATGGATGGATCACAAAATCATTAAGACAGGAACAGAACAATAGACATGAGCGATTTCATTTACATGAGGCTCAAAATGAGGAAAACATGTACAGTAATAGGAATCAGAAGTTTTGGGGGGAGCTGCAGGAAATTGATTAGAAAGGAGAATAAGGTATTTTTTTAAGGTGATAGAAATGTTTGCTATCTTATTTTCGGTGGTCATTACATGAATTCATACATTTGCCAAAACTCATCAGATTGAACACTTGAGGTCTATGAATTTTTTTATGTCCATCTTAATTGTTTCAATCAAAGAAAAATATACTGCTACTACAAAAGACTGACTGCAAATTTTCTATGCGACAAAGGGTAGAGATGGCTCAGAAACTGAAGCCCAGGTATCCAAAAATCCTAATTTTTGAGACTTCATAATTAACTAATCTGAGTTTCACTATCTTTTTCTTCCTTGGCTTACCCACTGAGAGCAATGCCAGGGCGCATCTGACAGCCAAAAGGCAGGCAGCCAGAGAGAAGTGCAAAGAGTCTGCATAAAGAGCCTCTCTGAATAACCAAGAGCTGGCAGCATCATCCGGTGTCTGCCAACAGATCAGGGGTCAGGGCTGTTGGAGCAAGAAAAAATGGAGTGCAGCACAAAAGAAGGGACCTCTTACATGCTTCCAGAAATTACAGAGCTCCAGGTAACACTTGCTGTTCTATCCACTCAGTCAGCACTAGCAAACAAAAAGAAGAAAAGGAGGGGAAGAAGGAAGCTGCACAAAGAAAAAAAAATGCAATGAAGAGAAAGGGAATAACCAATACCATAAGATTCCTAGACACAACTGAATGAGAGCTACAGGAAAACAATAAGAGCTAACACTTACATGCAACCTACTATCTCTCAGACACTGTTTCAAGTGCTTTATATCTACACTGTAGTGATTCATGTATTCCTCATAACAATATTAAGAGGTAATTATTATTATTTGCATTTTATAGGTGAGGAAACTGAGTTAGAAAGAAATGAGGTAACTTAAAAATCTAAGATCATATATCTACTAAACAGTTGAGCTGGGATTCAAATCTAGGCAGGGACTCCAGAACTCATGCTCTCACATATTCTGCTATAATGCTGTCTTAGTTTGGGTTCTTCCTAAAGCAGATTCTAAGAAAAGGACTGGGTTGTTTTGTTTGTTTGTTTGGGGGAGAAGGGATATGTAATCCCCAAAAGCAAACAGGAGGGAAGGAACAGAGAGACTGGGTAAGAAAATGAAAAATCAATATAAATGTGTATTATTGAGATTTATGCTTTAAGGTAAAAGGCACTGGATTCTGTTGAGACCTCTGAGAAGTGTTCAAAACGCCACCTAAAATTGTCCACTGAAAGATGGGAGGCTAGAGCATTTGCCACTGGTCAAGGGTTGCCCTCAAGGGAATTATCATCACCAGTATTTCCAAGTTGTGTTTGGGCATGGGAGAATAAGCTCTCTTGTCATCAGAGAAGGCCCTGGGACAGAAGGTGGAAAGACACGCAGGTAAAATCAGGAAGGATGCATTTCCAAGTTGTGTTTGGGCATGGGAGAATAAGCTCTCTTGTCATCAGAGAAGGCCCTGGGGCAGAAGGTGGAAAGACACGCAGGTAAAATCAGGAAGGATGCTGTCAGGTGCTAGGTGAATCAGAACTGTCCCTCACAGTTGCAAGTGAAATCAGAGATGAGCCAGGTCTGGGGATTAGGAAATGGGATGCAGTTACTACAACCACCTCTCTAAGAATAATGAGTGTAATGGTGGTGATCATAACGGCAATGTTAATTGAACACTCGCTGCTATGTGTCTTTCATGCATAGTCCCTCTCGATCCTCAAACAATCCAGTGATGTAGGTATTACTATTCACATCTTACTGATGAGGAAACTTGGACATACAGAGGTTAGGCAACTTGCTTAAGAACACGAAGCTAATAAGTATACAGAGCTAAGGAATAAAGGTTCAAAGGATACAAAACTAGGGTTGGTTATTGATTAACAACTTGTCTCCTAAGAATAAAGCTCAGGAATAACCCACATACTCTACTCTGAAAGACAGATTAAGAGAGAAACCATTATAGGTTAACAATGGACTTTATATACATGGTGGTCCCATAAAATTATAATGGCTATCCCATACAGCCTAGGTGTGCAGTAGGCTATACCACATACCATCTATGTTTGTGTAAGTACACTTCTGATGTTTGCATAATGACAAAATCACCTAATGATGCATTTCTCAGAACATGTCCCTGTCATTAAGTGATGCATGACTATACTCATGTATGTTAATATAAATATAAAGAGAGAATTGATGATCTAAAACAGTGTGAGATTGTGACATGCAGACATGAGAACCACTCACTTCTATAGAATAATACCATCTTTCCCTTTTTGTGATATGATTATCACAGAATAATTCACTAAAGTTAACTAAGGTTTAATTATTAGTGATGATGCAATAGACAACTCACATTGCATATATTTGTCTCCTTTAAATTTGCTCAGTCACTATCATTGCACTTCCTGCAATGCCTTTAGCTGGAAGAAATTGCAAGATAATTCTAGAAATAGTGGATAAATTTAAACTGAAATTACTTTAAGTGTGTGCCAATGATAACTTAAAAATACTGCTAAAGTTAGTCGAGAATTTATGTCCTTTCTAATAAATATTATTAAACTATATGGAATATATTGCAGGTACTAACAAAGCAGAGAGTTCCATAATAATGATTACAGTAGACATGTTTCCATAGCTTTAGCAGTCCAGCTTGTCTTCCAACAGCTCCTGCTGAAGTATATCCTTATACAGACATGATTATTCCAGGTAAATTCCTCAAATTAAGTCTGATTAAACCATGTGAATCTGAACCACCTGAGCGATCACATGTCTTCACCTGGAAATATAGAATTGTCATGCAATGAATGGCAAATCTCTGTTGTCCACTTGAAATAAGAAGTGATATAATGAAAGAACTGGGGTTTGTTTGTCTTACTCAAAGGAGATGGAAGATGTTTCAGTTGTAAGTTTTTGGCTCCAGTTTCTTGCGACTGATCCTCATTTCTTTAAATTATTCCTGTATTCACATATTAGGTTCTTATCTGCTTAGGTGATCTTGAATGGAAATTGCACTAAATGACCACTGACTAGGCAAAGTGAAAGGAACAGATGCGGAGAAAGAAGCAGAGTTAAGAGACCACGTGGCCCAGAAGGAAAGAGAAACCAAGGACTTTCTGGTTCACGTGAGGCCGGTAACACGTTTCCCAGGAATCCCATGTATCATTCCAGTGACTGCCCCTTTGTGTTCACTAGTTTGAACGGATTTCTCTTTCTAACAATGTATGTATTGCCTTTCTCCTTTGGCTTTTTAAGTCAGCATTTCCAGTTCCCATTAGGGATTCAATGACCGTTTATTGAAGATTTTAGAGTGAGTCACTTCCAAATTAAAAATCACATAGGAAAAAATAAAATGTGTGAACCAAACATTACATATAAATAATGACATTGTGGGTCAAGGAGTTAGTTTAAAATACTACAAAGTACACGTGTGAAAGGCCAACCAGCAAATTGTAAAATATTTGTTTAGAATATACGGTGTATGTCTAGCTCCTAAGCCTAAAAATACAGTATTGTAAAAGGTATCTACCCCTATATTTTTTTGTGTTACTCTTTTTCCCCCCATTGTTAGTTTTATTTTTTGCAGCACTCATTACGAACATCACGATATGGGAGAATCAGAAAATGTTTATATATACTTATGTGTGTGTTTGAGTACATATATATACTTGTATGTGCATACACACACATACATACACATGTACATGCATTTTTTAAATACTTACAATGGACTTTTTGGTAAGCAAATGTCAACACGAAGTTCACTGAGAGGCTAAATGACTTCCTGTGTGTGTTTATTTCCGTGCTGCCTATGAGGAAGTTTAAAAAGAACAGTTTCTACCCAACAACTCTCAGAGTTTCAATAGCTTTTTCAAAGTTCCCTCCCCACCCCCTGCCCCAAGCAAAGGATTCCTGCTGTGTGGTTTCTAAAGATTTCACTTACAACTAGCTGAATACACAGCCTGAATGGACAGTAAAACCCACACCAAACCTCTTTGCACCCTGTGTGGGACAAGTGGTTACTTTGTTCATTTACAAAGGCCTGAGAGAGAGAGACAAACTGCCCCCATGGTATAAGAAGCTTCTTTCAAATAAATCCTTTTAAATGGATCTAAATCATGAGCTCCAAAGGAAGGAGGCTGCACAAGGAAATAGGGAGAAACTTTTAAGTTCTTCTCACACCCCATCACCCCCAAAGGAACAGGAAACAAAAGTGTTTTCTCTTCTTTGACATAATATCTTTTGTGACATTCCTCAAACATAAGTTCCTTGCTCGGTCTCAGCAGAGTTGCTTCTCTGAGAATAGTGAGGATTTTTTGTTATTGTTATTGTTGCCCCCCTGACGTGGCGATTGTCTTTATTTTCCCAACAGTGCTTGTTTCATGGCTTGTAAACATAAAGTATCTGAGGGAGCTTTTGATTATCATGGGCCCTTTTTATAAAATAATCGTAAAACATGGTGCTTTCTGGCACTTCATTTTATTATTATTGTCAAGCTTCAAAACTTCAAAGGGTGGAATGTGATAGAACATTCTGTATGCTCCAGAAGACCTGTTTTGGGGGCACTTGCCAGCCATGTTGTGCATTAACAGCTCCCACTGAAGACCAGCAAGGCTTCAGCAGGTGACTCCCCACACTCCTATCTGATTGGACCAGGTAGTGTCCTGACACACCGTGACTGATCAGATGTTCCCTCCTAGAATGTGGGAACTGCCACGCAGTGACTAGTAAACCTCTGCTAGGACAGAGTAAGAAGCAGCTCTGTCCGCTATTGAGTATTATTTATTACAATGACTCACAGTACTTTGGAGATGGAAAAAGAGTTTCTGACATGAAAGTAAATAGAGTTAATTTCAAATTCTCTCAGTTTCTTTCACATACTTAGCTAGGTAATGATCAGGTAGATATGATGGGAATGCAAATAACATTGGACTTAAAGTCCAATGCCTGGACATGAATTTTGGCCCTGCCTATTTCTGCTTATGAGATCTTGACTAAGTCACTCCATAACTCTGCACTCTTCCCCATCTGAAAATCCCTGGCTCACAGGGTTACTGTGGAGGTTAAAATAAAATAATATACGTGAGAGTACCTGGTACATAGATTATATTCCATAAAAACATGTTGAGGAAGAGAAATATTGAAGAAAAGTGGTTCAGTGCACAAATTCTAGGGCTTGACTGCTGGGATCAGGGCAGGCTCTGCTTACCGCCCAACTTTATAACTTTAATAAAGTCCCTTATCCTGCCTGTGCCTCAGTTTCCTTATCTGTAAAGTTAGACTAATAATAGAACCTACCTGATTAAGATTGTCATTGGAATTATATGTGTTAATAAAACATTTAATAGAGTGTCTTGCACTCATTAGATATCACTAACAATTCTTATTGAATTAAATAGCTACTATTCATTTTTTACTTTTAAAAACGTATAAACCTATATAACGTGCTTGGGAACTGGAATTTGTAAAAAGCCTTCTCTCTTTTCCTTCTTCCCTTTTTCCTTCCTTTTTACCTTTTTTCTTCCCTCTTCTCCTTCCTTCCTTTTTTCCCTCCTTCAATCAACCTAGCACAGTCTAATTTCTTTATACCTGAGTAATTGATTTTAATACTTACTCTTCTTTTCCACACTAAAAGACACTTTACAGCTTATTCCTGGCTCAGTGCACATTCAATGAGCCCAAGCACACTATTGCTCCTGCATGAGTGTGTTGGAAGTTAAAGTCACATAGAACATCTCTGGAGGACAGTCCCACAGCCCCAGAGTGACTGAGACTGAATGGGCTGATTCTTCAAAATGAAATTAACCTATAAAAATGACGATAAGATAAATGGAAAACGATTCTTACAAGTCTTTTAATAGCTTAACATCAGGAGGTAAGCTAGTTTATCTGTTTTAAGAGGAATTTCAATGCTAGATCATGAATGATGCCAGGGCAGGAGTTAATAATTTTCATGTCTCTGCACCTAATACCACATCCAGTATACAGCACTCCACATGAATCATCCATCTAGTCATTCATTAAGCACCTATTTAATGATGGCCTTCAATGGGATGGGTATTTTGTAGAGGCTGGAACTACAACCATGAGAAAGAGACACAGAGCATGCTTTCATAAAGATTAATTGTTAGCAAGGATTCTAGACATTCAAATAAACACAAACATAATGACATTGCTGGATATTTCTGTGGGTCTGGAGTTTAGTAGAAAGCTCTGCACTGGAGATTTAGAAATCACCAGTAACTAAAACCATGTAAATAAACTGAGTTGAGAAGGCAGAAGGCTTAAGGCTATCACCAAATTTATTAGTATAAGCTTAAGGTGATGAGCTAATTCAGTTAGGTCTAGTATCCAAAAAATTAATTCCCATCGGCCAAAGACATAAAGAGTGGCTTATTAATGGAAAATTCTATAAAATTACTGTTTCCATGCTGCAAAGTATGGCAAACTATCATAAGTAGTTTGCCCTTAGCATCAGGCTCATTCTAATATTAGTACCACTTATTGAATTCTGACTTCAAAGGGCACAGCTGATTGAGAATTTTCATTCTAAAGCATACAATGTGCTCTTTACCAGCCATGAAAAATCATCGCAACTGAAAAATTCTTTTGGGTGTCAGAGAATTAAGGTTAGTATAATAAATGAATCTTAGTGCCACATGGTAATCATCACCCAAGAACTGTCATATCCATCACACCACTTCAGTTGCAGTGACCTTCCCATGCATCCTCTCCAAGTAATCTTGCCGGAAGTTCCTTAACATTGTTATAGTTTATGCTGTAGAATGTTATCACGCATTTGTTACATACTACTTCATCAGCTAATTAAATAACAGGTCTTTATTGTCAACGTACTAAGTGCAAGGCACCATGCTAGATCCTGCAGAAAGTACAAGGAAGGGCCAGCTTCTCACCCTGAGTAAATTTTCCACATATTTGAATATATCAGTAGACATTCAGCAAAGGTTTATTGAAAGAATGGCCCGTATTCACCTCTTGTTATCAAAATCATACTATCTTTAAAATTTCTACTGAAATGTGAAGTGTTTTGTGAAATATTATCTAATTTTAAGCCCTTCAGCAGATATTAATTGCTCTTTTGTCTTTATTATCACATCATTTTGGAACTTAGATCATTTTTTGTTTTATTGTGGCAGGTATGTCTAAGTTCAAAACTGTTAGAATATGCATTTATGCATACATTTATATCTTACACTATCTCACACACACACACACTCCACAATCTTTCAGAACAGGGATTGGCAAACTTTTCTGTAAAGTAAAGATAGTAAATAGTTTAGGTTTCGTAGCCCCTGCAATCTCAGTTGAATCTGTTCAACTCTACCATTGCAGCAATCTGTAAAATAATGTATGTGGCTGATTGCCAATAAAACTTTATTTATAAAAACAGGCAGTGGGCTGGATCTGGCCTGCTGTAGTTTGCCAAACCCTGTTCTAAACTGTCAACGTTTTTTTACGTATCATCGTACCTTTTCCAACAGCAAGCATAATGCTATGAAAATAAAAGTCACTTAAAGAAAAGGCTTTGAGTCCATTAATAAATTTCTTAATGCTTATTTCAGCAAATAATTGATATTGTAATTCGGAGGAAAAGATTATCAGGGACAGTGGGTCTGTAAAACAAGATAAATAGTGGTATTCATGAGATTGATAAGGAAGAGGAGAACTTTCCTCCCTTCTATATCCATCAGTATTTTGCTCCATATACTTAACAGTATATCCAGTTGAGAATATCTTATAGAAACAAAGATAAATAGGTCTAAATGTAAATCTGGAATTATAGTTTAGAGAAGTATATTCTGGACCATACACCAAAACAAAAGCGAAACAGTTGATATTTTTTTAGAAGATGATGTTCCTAAGGAACCAAGTTTGTTTATTTTTTTTTAAAAAAGAGAAAATCAGAAAGATCTGAGGTCATCTATACGGAAAAGAAAAATTTCAAGTGTGGGACAAAGGAGAAAATTTGTTGGTTAATACTAACTGGCAAATTCAGTTTTAAGGGAATCTTAGTAACTAAACAGTTTTAATTTTTCAAGTATTCATGATATTCATCAGCTATATCTCATTTTACAGTCCTAAACAAAGAATAAGAACTTTCTAAGTTTCTTGGTTTCCTTTTCTCCAGTGCTGCCACTAATTCAATTAACTATAGAAATAAAATTTGCAAATATCAGAAATCTTGCTTGAAGGGTTTAGATATATACATGTAACTTCATATACATGTGCAAATACATAATATACTATATAGGTATGGATAGACATTTATCTTTCTGTGATTACATTAGGTGTGCTTCATCTAGGGCTGTGGATAATGACAGTTTTCTTCATCTCTTCTCTTCCTTTAGATACAATCTAGTGAGAGCTTTCTCAGGAGTCTATATAGCTTCCAGGGAATAAGAGAGACTTGATTAGGTTCTCAGAAGAGAAGAGCATAAGGAAAAATTTCAATAGAAGCAGATTTATTGTATGATTATATAGAGAGCACAATTCATTATACTATACATGTATATGTTATATGTATATATGCATATTATACATACACATGTGCAAACATACACACAGAGTGAACTAGAGAAACAGAGAGCAAGAGAGAGAAAGCGAGCTTATCATTGCCTGGCACATTGTATACAGTACATAAGCCATCCTCACAGAAACCCTGCATGAGGTCCATACCAAGGACTCCTGAACTAGAGCTAGCAAACAGTGAAATTAAGTTTTAAAAACAAATATGTCTCACCCCAGAGCACATGCTCTTCAGCCTCTTGGCTAAATTGCCTTCGCCTCAATGGATTAATCTCAGAAGCAGAAGTAACCAGAAGGGTCCAAAAAAATACTTGGAACAAGAGTGTGTGTGTGTGTGTGTGTGTGTGTGTGTGTGTGTGTGTGTGTGTGTGTGTGTGAGAGAGAGAGAGAGAGAGAGAGAGAGAGAAAAGGATAACAAAAAAATGTGGAAAAGGGCTCTCAAGAACTATGCTTCCATTTGGGGATGTATTATTTGGGAGAACAAGCTGCTTTCTGTGACTGGACAGTGACGATAATGAAAAGCCCATTGTTGGTGGCTTCTTTGGTGGTGTTCTGTTCTAACTGTTTGAGTAGTCACCATTTTCTAATTCTTTGACCTTACACCAACCCACTCTCACCCCCAAACTCTATAGTTTGTAAGGATGTAATGAGGAAAGTATCTGGCATGGAGGGCGTCCACCCTCTGCAAGAACACTAATGGCCAATAGAAGGCAAGTCAATGAAAGGCTGCTTCTAGAACATGTACCTTGACGTTGCAGATGTTATCATGACTTATAAATCTTAAATGAGGAGCTTTAGAGTGGGAACTGCTTCAAAAACAAACTGGTAATTGTTTGAATGTTGAAATAAAACTGACAGTGATGTTTCAGTGATGCCTCAGTCACTGAACTAGTAGCAGATGGCGTCTCCATCAGCAAGGAGAGAATTTGGCAGAAAAGAAACTGTAAGAGAAAGAAATTGTCAGATCTTGGAACAGTATTGACACACCCAGGTAAAGGGTCTAAGAAATGCCTAGAAATTCAGCACATTACTTTTAACATTGCTGTGTGAGTAGGAAAGATGGTTGGAGATTACCTGTATCTTCACAGTCAGAAAACTGTCCATTTTGCAAAATGGTTTACAGGCTACACACCAGTAACCCTTTCAGGCAGAAGCCTTGATTTGTTAAATTGATTTTCAAGATTTCTATTTTTTTCTTCTTTTTTAGTGATGCCTAATTAGATACAGCAAAGTTGGTTTTGCAATCATAAAAGAAAACATGCGTGGCCAAATTAGAGATGCTAATCTCACACTTCCTGTCACATCCAAAGTCCTAACTTTGTACAGTCTAATCCATAAAACTAAAAGATTTCTATTTTTTTCTTCTTTTTTAGTGATGCCTAATTAGATACAGCAAAGTTGGTTTTGCAGTCATAAAAGAAAACATGCATGGCCAAATTAGAGATGCTAATCTCACACTTCCTGTCACATCCAAAGTCCTAACTTTGTACAGTCTAATCCATAAAACTAAAAGAATAAAATAAAATAAAAGAATCCTCAGTAAATCATGGTTAAGAATAGTCAGGGCATACAAGTTTGTTTGTATAAGCTGAAATTTAAAGTCTTTACATTGAAATGTGGCACATATTCAATCTGACCAAAAGCATCACTAAGTAATATGAATATTACATGTGTATGCATGTGTATGCACGTCCTGACATTGTTATTTCTTCCAAAAGCTTCACCATAGGAACATGCACAATTTTTGTTGTTTTAAATATCGAGCTTATAAACTTCCTCATTCCCCACCCCCATCCCATCGTGACTTCCACTGACAACTGGGAACCTCAGCCTTTCCAGGCTGTGAACCAGTTAAGTACTAGAGGTTTAGTGTTCATAAATGTTTTCCTAAATGAATCTCAACACAACTTTATAACCCTTTAAAGTAATAATAATAATAATAAGGAATTTATATTGTCACTTTACCCCAAAAAGCAAAAGTTTGTTATAAAGACCAAAGTTCTTATGATAGCCTTCAAGTCTTGGCCTTATCTGAGCCTCCCACACAGAACTCCCCAAACTCTTTCCCTCAGTCCCTCTATGCCAGCTGCCTTCTTGCTGTCTCTAACACATATTCATCATTAATGCTCCTGCTTCAGACATGGCACTTGCATTCCTCCATCACAGAAAACACTCTTCCCCAAGAAATTGCATAGCTGTGTTGAAATATCACTTGCCAGAGGGGCTGCCCTGCATCACCCCACTCCTGTACTATCCCCTTTTCCTGTGTGGTAAGCAGGATTCTAAGATGGTCCCCAAGATCCCTACCACTTGGTGCACATGCCCTGCATAATCCCCAAGACTGAATAAGATGGATTTTTACCTCTCTGATTAGGCTATGTTATAATGCACAGTTGATTTCAACGAGGGAGATATTCTGGGTGAGCCTGATCTAATGATATGGATCTTTTAAATCTGGGTCTACAGGTCAGAGATAGAGGAAAAGCCCATTGTTGGTGGCTTCTTCCAAACTTCAACAGCAAAGAGATTCTCCTTCTGGTCTTGAAGAAGCCACTGCCATGTTGTGGAGAGGACCACATTGCAGGAGATGGTAGGCAGCTTCTAGGAGCTGAGAACAGCCCCTTGGAGGACAACCACCAAGGAAACAGGGATCTTGGTTCTAAAAAAATGCAAGAAACTGAATTCACCCAGCACACTAAATGAGCTTGGAAGAGGACCCCAATCCTCAGATGAGCTAGCTGCCCTAGCTGACACCTGGATTTCAGCCATGTGAGCAGAGAATCACTATGTCATGCTGGACTCTGACAGAAGGAAACTGTGAGATAATGCATTTGTGTTATTTCAAGCTGCTAGGGTAGTGGTAATTTGTTACACAGCAATAGAAAACAAATACAACCTTTTTATTTTTTTCCAAGGCACTTATCTCTACTTGACATTTTTCCTATTTACTTCTTTATTTATGTATTAAGTTTCCCCTCACTAGAGTGTAAGCTCCATGAGGGCATGGACTTTGTTTCTTTCACTTTGATATCCCTGTCTCCTAAAACAGTAACTACAACATAATGGCTTTTAATGAATACTTATTGAATGAATGAAGGAAACTTTGCACTCGAGGAGAATGCATGCTTGCTTCAAAAAGAGGCAAAAAAGTGTCTGGGGACAGTCAGAAATAATGGGAGGGTCCCTTCCCAGGAAATTAGCTGTCGTCCTACTATACCTTTCAGTATCCCCTCTCTCTTCTCTCACTCTCCTTGGAAATTAAGCTGAAGCACATCTTTCCCAGAAATGAGACTCACCTATATCTCTGGAGCAGGTGTTGGAAGCAAACGTAGCATTCACTGAAGGACTCATGGGAGATCTCAAGAACAAAAATAAAACCCTAACTACAATGCAAATCAAAACTACAGTGAGATACCATTTCACACCCTTTAGGATGGCTACTATCAAAAAAAAAAAAAAAGGAAGAAGAAGAGGAAAGAAAGAAATTAACAAATGTCGGTGAGGATGTGGAAAAATTATAACTTTTGTACACTGTAGGTAAGAATGTAAAATGGCACAGACACTATGGAAAACAGTATGTAGTTCCTCAAAAAATTAAAGATAGAATTACTATATGATCCCACTATCCCACTTCTGGGTATAAATCCTAAAGAACTGGAAGTAGAGTCTCAATGAGATATTTGCACACTCTTATTTACAGCAGCATTATTCACAAGAGCTAAAACGTGGAAGCAGTCCAAATGTCCATCTATGGGTGAATGGATGAGAAATCAGCAGGTAAATGGATAAGTAAAATAATATTTCATTATCTATTCCTAGGTCCAATGTTATTCAGCCTTAGAAAGGAAGGAAATTCTGACATATGCTATAACATGGACAAACCTTAAGGATATTGTGCTACTAGAAATAAGCCAATCACAAAAAAGACAAATACTGTATGAATCCACTTAACAGTATATGAGGTTCTTAGAACAGTCAAAATCATAAAGACAGAAAGTAAAATGGTAGTTGCAAGGGCTGAAGGGAAGGGAGAATGGAGAGTTCATGTTTAATGAATACAGAGTTTCGGTTTTGCAAGATAAAGAGTTCTGGAGATAGATGATGGTGATGGTTGCATGACAACATGAATGTACTTAATTCCACTGAACTGTATACTTCAAGATGGTTAAGACAGTAAATTTTATGTTGTGTGTATTTATTCACAATAAAAATATTGAAAAAAAAATGAACCGCCAACCATAAATTTCTAAATATATTTTTAAGCCAGCAGCAAGAATGACATTTAAAAAAAAAAAAAAAAAAAAAAAAAAGAGAGCAATGCTATAGAGGATTTGAATATCAGAAGAGGCTAGACAAACACATAAACACACATCTGTAATAATTTCAGCTCCCAAAACAGAATATAAATTCTCTCATAAGGCATATAATTCATTGACTAAAATGTCTTAGGTCACCAAAGAGGAGAGGACCTATAAGCCATTCTCAGGAGCCACATTGGAAAGAAAATTGAAATTAACACATAAGGATCTCTCCTCTGTGTCCCATAAAATTAAGAATATGCAATTAAATAAAATAGAAAAAAGGAATTAGTGAAAGAAAATTTAAGAAACCTCTAACCTATAAAAAGTAGAGTTTAATAAAATTGAAAGTCAGTTTTCTGAAAAGCTCACTAAAACAGAGGACAAAAAAAAAAAAAAAAAACTATTGGAATTGTGATCTACCAAAGAAGAAATCTAAACGAAATCAACTTTAGGGGGAAAATGGGGTAAATAACTATAGACACTGCTGTAGATTGGATGCCCCCCAACCTCACTAAGGCTTAGTCCTCACTGTAACTGTTGAGGTGGGAAATCCTATTATGGTAATTGAAAAGTGGGGTCCTGAAGAGGTGATTAGATTGTAAGGACAATGCTGTAGTGAATGGATTAAAAAGGGTGGTCAGAAACATGGTTCTGAGGACTTAAAGCCTTCTTTTAAAAAGAGTGCATGAGAAACCCTCTCTCTCCTTACCCCACCATTTTCTGCCATGTGAGACCCCTGGGTCACTGTCTCCACCACCAAGACCTTCACAAAACGTGTTTCCTGGACTTTAGACTTCCCAACCTCCAAAACTGCAAGAAATGAATATCATTTTTTTTATAAATCACCCAGTTTCAGGTATTTTGTTATAAGCAACAGAAACAGACTAATACAGATACAATGGATGATTTAAATTAAAAAAAAAGGAAGGCTAGGAAAGCAAAAAAAAGAAAAAAAATGGGATGATTTAAATTAAAAAAAAAGGAAGGCTAGGAAAGCAAAAAAAAGAAAAAAAATGCCGGTACGGGCGCGACACTGAGGGTTGCGATCCGTTGCCGGACCCGAAAAAAGACAAAAAGGAAAAAAAAAATTAAACCAATTAGGTTATTTTTTTAGGAAATATATATATGTATTATATGTTACTAACATTGACATAAAGGAAAATTACTATGCATAGTCTTTTGTTATTCCATATAAATGTCTGGATAGATTTTTCTATTTCTGAGAAAAAACATCATTGGAATTTTGATGGGGATTGCATTGAATCTGTAGATCACTTTGGGTAGTATGGACATTTTCATAATAATTCTTCCAATCCAAGAGCATGGGATATCTTTCCATCTATTTGTGTCCTCTTTAATTTCTCTCAACAGTGATTTGTAGTTCTCTTCATAGAGAATTTTCACATCCTTGGTTAACTTTATTCCTAAGTATTTTATTTTTTTGTTGGCTATTGTAAATGGGCTAGCTTTCTTGATTTCTTTTTCTGCATGTTCACTATTGGAGTATAGAAATACTACTGATTTTTCTGTGTTGATTTTGTATCCTGCAACTTTGCTGAAATAAAGGAAGTCAACCTCAATCTTTAAAAGTATCACTAGATCCAAACAGATTCACAGATGTTTCATTAATTCTTTAATGAACATAATGTCTATCCCATAGACATATACATATGCTCATACATACATAACATATATGTATGTAATGCTCCAGAAAAAAAGAAGAAAGAAAATCACTCAACACATTACATAGATCAGTCAGTAAGCAGCTGAAATCCAATTCTGTCCAGTCCCAGTACTTGTCAGTGAATCTCACTTATAAACATAAATTCAAAACTACTAAATTAAATATTCAACAAGTAAATCTAGCTGCATTTGAAAAGAAAAACATTTCATGATAAATAGGGTTTTTAAAAGACTAATTCTCCTTATTACAGCCTATCTACTGTTACTTACTATGTACATTTGGTTAAGTTATATGACCATTTTGTGCCCCACTTTCCCTACAAGTAAAGAGATTGGTTGAGAACTGAGAGATTGCATAACTGGCATAAAGAATCAATACATGTTAGTCTTTTTGTTGTTGTCATTTTCTATTTTTCTGTCAGTCTGGGACTCACTCAACTCTGGGACAGACATGGCTGGTCGCCTGCCCCCAGGCAGCTGAGGGCTGCTTTACATACTATTCTAGCTGCAGGAAGCAGCAGAACTCAGGGCAGGCAAAGCTCGAGGGGACACGTGTTAGTCTTTGTTATTGTTGTTTGTTAATTCACCAGTAAATGCATGAGAAAACATATAGCATCTTTACCAGTAGGAAAACCTCAGCAAATCAGCATTAGTAGGAAACATGCTTTCTTAATCATGACATCTACTAGAAAAATAAATGTCCTACATTATGACTAAATATTAGAAATGTACCTAATTTATTCAGAAACTGTAGAAGAATTCTGCTACTTATTTATTGCTGAATGAGTTGTGCTTCCATATCCAATAAGATAAGAAAAATAAGAAGTATGAAAGTAAAAAGATAAAAATGTCTTTATGTCCACATAACATATGCATAGAGACTAACTTTAAAGTTACTGACATATTAAAATATTTCAGAAAGATGGATGGATTCAGAGTCAAATCACATAAATTAAAAGTTTTCAAAATATATTCACTATATCCAATTAGAAAATTTAATAGGAAAAAGAATCTATTCACTAAGATAACATAAAGACAATTTTAAGGAATAAATCCATAAGAAAGGATGTAATGCCTTTATTATACAAAACTAAAATACTTTACTGTTATAGATCTTGACAAACTGATTGTAGTAGTCATATGAAAAGGAAAGATACAATAATAATCAACCAATACTGAGAAGAAATAATAAGTGAAGACTTCTACCAAATATAATGTGATAGTACAAAGGGTGACTAATCTTAAAAACTGTGTGATATAGGCACAAGAGTAGACAAATAGACTATAGTTAAAGAGGAGAGTTTCAAAAGGTCCGTGTGTGCATAAGAATTAAGATTTTGACAAAGATGGTATTTCAAATCCTAATGAAAAAATTTAGTATTGAAAAACTAGTATAGAGACAATTGTCTATTTGCTTACAGAAAAAGTAAAAATAGGATTGTACTTACACCATTTAAACAACAAAGTAAGAACCAGATGGGTTAAAGAACTAAATGTAAACACAAAAGACTTAAAAAAGAAAGAAAGAAAGAAAGAAAAAATGTAAACACAAAAGACTTAAAAAAGAAAGAAAGAAAGAAATGTTAGAATGTGTTTATTATAAGACTAGCCTTTATGGAAATAAAATACAAAATACAACCATATACATATATGCATATATTATGATAACATTTATGAGGGTGTATACACCTATATATCTATAGCTAAATAAATGAATAGAAAAAGGTTGGAAAGCATACACACCAAACTCCTAACTAATAATGGTGGCACCTGGGGAGGAACAAATTGGAGATGAAGGTATAGATGGGGATATATTTGCTGTAATTATGATTTCTTGTATGAACAAAAGTAGATAAATAAAACATTAAGTAAAATAAAATAAATGAATATAGTAAAGAGGTGAAATATGCATTTTATTGACTTCAAAGTCCTACCAAAGTGCATCAAATGATCATAAACTCAGAATAAGTCATGGAAGCAAAGTATCGTTAGTATTTATTCACATTTAAAGCATGTGAAGGGTGTTGCCTATATATAATGTGTTCATACATTTCTGTAAGAAAATAATCTAAGTGATTCATTTTCAGAAATGATTTATCTGAGGGTGTTTTATTGAGATGGTAATTCATTACTTAGTTACTAGCCCCTATTGCTTTCTTTTAACAGATAAGGTTCTCCTCGAGATGGTAATTAGTTACTAGCCCCTATCGTCTTCTTCATTCCCTGGTGTTTCTCCCATCACAGGGCTTAAGTGGGCCTTTTTCATAGGCTTGTCTTGAGCCCCCAGATTAACGAATTCCTTGCATTGCAAGGGGGTAATAAATTCTGGCCATCAGGAATATTTTGCATCCTGTAGTACTCAGCCAATGAGGAGGTGGGGGGAGGGACTTGTGCACTAGGGAATAAATTGTTTGCCTTTTTCAGTGTGCCTGCCCTGTAGACATCTGAACCTAGGATATAATTAAATTCTCACTTCGCTGTACCTTGTGTCTCTGTGTCCATTCTTTGGCATTGGGTGGGTGTGGGCATTTCTCACAATTTCCAACTTTCTTGTGGAAAATAGATTTATTTGTGCTAAATAAATAAAGGTACTGGAAAATGCATGTCCTAACCATGTAGAGATATATGGGATACAGATGCTTGCACACACAGAAGGATTTATTTCTCCATAGATGTTGCCATGGAAGGTCTTATGTTGTCTTGTTGTTGGGTCAAGTACATTGTGAAAAAGAAGTACAGTGTTACCTTAGTCCATAAAGACTCTCCCACAAGTGGCAACCCATAATATTTTCCAGAATCCACCACAAAAAGATAGCAGATGGTGATGGTACAAATTAAAGAAAATTAAGGCATTTATGATGAATACATTGAAACATTTATTCTCAAGATTAATAATGGAACTAGACAGACAGCACATAGACAAAGAAAAAGATATGTTTAGATGTGAGATTCAAATAAGATAGAAAGCCAATTAAAGTCAGATAATTTTCTAAAGACTTAGGGAACTTCAATTTATACAGGAAAGAACATGAGCTCTTTCTCAAACTTTGTAAACTTAGTGCCGAAGACCGGATATTTGTTCAACATTCATTGTACACCTACTATTAGCCAAATATTGGGCTGGGTACTTGGAATTCAAAAATGAAAAGACACAAACATTTTTATATAATTACCATCTGGTTGTTGCAACCAGATGACACCAGATATAAATAAGCAAGGTAGAGAAAGTGGCCCAGGGAAGTGAGAGAAATCAGGTAAATGAGGAGTGACGAGACTTTAGGTGATGGAGCTATACTCAAAGGGCTGACA
>NW_007726986.1:502247-503938 GCF_000696425.1 Galeopterus variegatus | reverse complement strand
CAGAGGGACAGTGCCTGAAAGGAAGACAAAGGAGGGTTTCTAGGATGCTGCTAATGCTCTGGTTACAAGGGAGTGTTCAGCTTTTGTAAATTCAGTGAGCTGCATATTTATGATGTGTATTCTTAAATATCCTGAATCTGTGGTACACTATGTTTCAATAAAAAAGTTTTATTAAAAAAAGAAAAAACCTGCCCTGGCCTAGACAGTTTTGTGGACAAATTCTACGACACTGAGGGTTGTGATCCGTTGCCGGACACGGAAAAAGACAAAAAGACAAAAAAAATAAATAAATAAATAAAAAATAAAATAAAATAAACTTGTAAGAAACAGGTAATTTCCATGTTCCAAAGCTTATCTAAAAAGATGAAAAGACTGAAACCAAAATCGAATGAGAACAACATGAGAAAACTACAGGCCAATGTTATATTAATTCAAAAGTGCTAAATAAAACATCTAATTTCATCCAATACTGCAAAATAAAGGAGCCGAACAGGGCTTAACTCTCAAGTTTTTAACAATCCATTTATTTTACTATATTAATATTTATAAAGGAGAAAAACAGCAATCAGTAATTCCAAGAGTCATTTGATAAAAATTAACTACCATTCCTGAACAAAACAAATATTAAAGTAGAAATGGAAAACAACATTCTTGACATCATAAAAAAGTAACTATCACTAGCCGAAACAAATATCAAACTAAATTATAAAAATTTTGGAGCACTCCCATTGCAGTGAGGAAAAGCCTAGATGCTTTTATTTTGTTACGTCAACTACTACTCAAACTGTAGATTTTATCCAATGTTTTAATACAACAATAAACAAAACTGCATAAAAGATGAAATCTGCAACACACATCAACAGGGAAAAGACAGAATGGTTAGCAGATGGTGCTGAGAAAACTAGGTTGTACATGGAGGGCAATGAAATTGGATCCCTATTTCACACCATATTCAAAAGAATGGATTCAAACATACACTTAAAGATGGTTAAAATGGTAAATTTTGTATTATGTGTATTGTACCACAGTTTAAAAACAAACAAAAAACTCTACTATAACTGCTGAAGACCCATGGCCTAGGTTGACCAGGAAAACTCTAATGTCAAAGATGCTTTTCTGTGAGCCCTGTAGGTACACTCATACTGCACAAACTATGTCCTGATTTGGCACTCAAATAAATACAGTCACTATGATTTTTAAAAAAGGAAAAAAAAGGATGGGTTCAGATGATTAAAAGCGAAATGTGAAAGGCAAAACTCTAAGATAATGTAAGAGGCTATTTTTTGACATAGAGGTGGGAAAACCTTCTTTAAAACTGCAAAAATAAATCAGGAAGCAAAAAAAATTAGTTTAATGACTTCAGAATTAAGATTTTTGATCAATAAGGCAGATCATGGACAAAGTTAACAGATAACAGAATGGAAGAAGATAGTCACAATGTCTAAATCAGAAAAAAGCCTAAAATCTAGAATATAAGAGGAATGTCTGCCAATCAACAAGAGAAAAAACAGCCAGCCAAATAGAAAAATGGAACTAAAAATATGAATAGGCAACGTACAGAAGTAGAAAACCAAAAGGGCTGGCCAAATAGCTCAGTTAGTTAGAGCATGGCCTTGAAATACCAAGATCAAGGGTTCTCCATACTGGCCAGCCATCAAAAAAAAAAAAAAAAAAAAAAATAAAAAGCAAAT
>NW_007726986.1:487968-501247 GCF_000696425.1 Galeopterus variegatus | reverse complement strand
GATAGTAATCATCCCTGGACAGAGGGACAGTGCCTGAAAGGAAGACAAAGGAGGGTTTCTAGGATGCTGCTAATGCTCTGGTTACAAGGGAGTGTTCAGCTTTTGTAAATTCAGTGAGCTGCATATTTATGATGTGTATTCTTAAATATCCTGAATCTGTGGTACACTATGTTTCAATAAAAAAGTTTTATTAAAAAAAGAAAAAACCTGCCCTGGCCTAGACAGTTTTGTGGACAAATTCTACTAAACTTGTAAGAAACAGGTAATTTCCATGTTCCAAAGCTTATCTAAAAAGATGAAAAGACTGAAACCAAAATCGAATGAGAACAACATGAGAAAACTACAGGCCAATGTTATATTAATTCAAAAGTGCTAAATAAAACATCTAATTTCATCCAATACTGCAAAATAAAGGAGCCGAACAGGGCTTAACTCTCAAGTTTTTAACAATCCATTTATTTTACTATATTAATATTTATAAAGGAGAAAAACAGCAATCAGTAATTCCAAGAGTCATTTGATAAAAATTAACTACCATTCCTGAACAAAACAAATATTAAAGTAGAAATGGAAAACAACATTCTTGACATCATAAAAAAGTAACTATCACTAGCCGAAACAAATATCAAACTAAATTATAAAAATTTTGGAGCACTCCCATTGCAGTGAGGAAAAGCCTAGATGCTTTTATTTTGTTACGTCAACTACTACTCAAACTGTAGATTTTATCCAATGTTTTAATACAACAATAAACAAAACTGCATAAAAGATGAAATCTGCAACACACATCAACAGGGAAAAGACAGAATGGTTAGCAGATGGTGCTGAGAAAACTAGGTTGTACATGGAGGGCAATGAAATTGGATCCCTATTTCACACCATATTCAAAAGAATGGATTCAAACATACACTTAAAGATGGTTAAAATGGTAAATTTTGTATTATGTGTATTGTACCACAGTTTAAAAACAAACAAAAAACTCTACTATAACTGCTGAAGACCCATGGCCTAGGTTGACCAGGAAAACTCTAATGTCAAAGATGCTTTTCTGTGAGCCCTGTAGGTACACTCATACTGCACAAACTATGTCCTGATTTGGCACTCAAATAAATACAGTCACTATGATTTTTAAAAAAGGAAAAAAAAGGATGGGTTCAGATGATTAAAAGCGAAATGTGAAAGGCAAAACTCTAAGATAATGTAAGAGGCTATTTTTTGACATAGAGGTGGGAAAACCTTCTTTAAAACTGCAAAAATAAATCAGGAAGCAAAAAAAATTAGTTTAATGACTTCAGAATTAAGATTTTTGATCAATAAGGCAGATCATGGACAAAGTTAACAGATAACAGAATGGAAGAAGATAGTCACAATGTCTAAATCAGAAAAAAGCCTAAAATCTAGAATATAAGAGGAATGTCTGCCAATCAACAAGAGAAAAAACAGCCAGCCAAATAGAAAAATGGAACTAAAAATATGAATAGGCAACGTACAGAAGTAGAAAACCAAAAGGGCTGGCCAAATAGCTCAGTTAGTTAGAGCATGGCCTTGAAATACCAAGATCAAGGGTTCTCCATACTGGCCAGCCATCAAAAAAAAAAAGAAAAAGAATAACAAGCAAATGAAGAGACAGTTAAGCTTGTAAGTAATCAAAAAAATGCACATTAAAAAACAATGAGATTTTCCTTTATATTCAATATGTTAGTGAGACCCCAAAGGCCCGTTTGCTTGCCACTCAACAGCCAATAATTGAGACAAGTGTTGGTGTAAGGAAAGGTAACCTTTAATCGGTAAAGAATAGCCATCTGGGTTAATAATTTTTCTCTGATTATTTGTGTACAATATGAGAGCAAGAATCACTGTGTTCCGGGAATTAGCTGCAGGCTATGTGGTTTGGGTTACAGGAGAGAACAAGTTTTTTTAATTCAAAAGTTTAACAAAATGGAGTCACTTCTGTTCAGACTATTACAAAAAGGCTGGCTAAAATTAAAAGACTGAATAATGTCAAATGTCAGTGCAAATATGGGGATATAAGAACCCTCATGACCTACTGATGGGAGTATAGACTGGTATAACTATTCTAAAGAGCAATTCTGAAATAGCAAAATTGAGCGCACATATATCCTTGCGTGACCCTGTATTTCTACTCCTGAGTCCATTATCCAAATAAATTCTCACTCTGGCCCATAACAGGACATGTATAAGAATGCTCATCCTTGTGGTAGTGGAGGGGGATAGGAGGTAACGTCAGTGTCCATCGTGGAGGATGAGGAGGGTAGATAAAACTTAGTGATATCAGTGTATGAAATACCATGCAGTAGTTAGAAATAATAATATCAGTTATCAATTAGGAATATATCTTATATATAGTGATGAGAGGGGAACAGAAAAAAGAATGAGATCTTTAATAACATTTTTCTAAATTAAAAATACATGTGCATGCAAAACATATATGCTATGCACACAAAGCACACATTTTATTTATCTATTTATTTTTAAATTTTTATTGAATCAGAATTTATTATACTTATTTTGGGGGTTCAACACAGATATGTTGATCAAATCAATATTACTAGCATATATATTGTTACAAATTGTACTTATTCTTTATGCCCCTTGTCCAATCTCTCCCTATCCCCCTCCCTCCCCATCCCCCATCCAATTACCCTAGATTTCTTCTCTCCTTCTGAAAGAGTAATGGTTACTCTGTTGATTTGTTGCCTAGATGATCTGTCCAATGCTGAGAGGTGTGATCATGTCCCTCAATATTATCATAGAACAGATGCTTCTTCTGCCACTCTGAAATGGGCTTTGTGGAGAAAGACATCCTCCTCTTTTCTCTGCTGGTGACTCTCCTTGTGTCAATGCACTCAGAGGACCATCTGCGTGGTGGTTGTGGCATCTAGCCACTTTCATGGTAGCCATGGTTATTGTGGAGGCTTTGGTGGCCTCCCACATGGAGGTGATGTTTCTGGCATGATCCTTGGCACTAGCAGTGTGCCTGGTTGGGGGGATGTCTGGTCCCTGGCTCCATACCTCAGGTCCCTGGGCAGGCCCTGAGGCACTGGTGCCAGGTTGGGGGGGGGGTCCGGTCCCTTTTGCCATGCCTCAGGTCCCCAGGGGCCCCAAGGCGCTAGCATGGTGTGCCTGGTTGTGGGAGGGCGGTCCAGTCCCCTTTGCCATGCCTCAGGTCCCCGGGCGGGCCCCAAGGCACTGGCGCAGTGTGCCTGGTTGTGGGAGGTGGGTAAAACACACAGATAGAATTGCCTTGTCCTCGGATCAACAGACTTTTGAAGAAAGCTACTATATAAAAGACAGACTAAAACACATACAAAAAATTCTGAGACTATAAAAGGAACAGAATTAACCTTCAAATGAAATTACAGTAATCCTCAGAGAAAAAATAACACAAGTAAATTCTTCAGAAATAAAATATATGAACTTCAGATTTAATAGGTCCACCAAGAAAAGTCTTATACAATAAATTAAAAGTCAAGATACATAATTATAAAATTTTCAGAATACAAAAGCAAAACAAGATCCAAAAAGCTTTAGAAACATTTAAAAAGTACTCATACACAAAAGATCAGCAAGACTCAGAATATCAAAATTCTCAACAGCATCACTAGAATTTCATATACAATCAAGCAATATAAAGTCTGGGGTGAAAACTATTTCCAATCTAAAACTGTACCCTTAAACTGTCAATCAAGTATAAAACTAAAGACATTTTCAATCTCTCAAATGTATTTCCTTTCTCAGGAAGCTGCAGGAAAATGGGTCCCACCATAGCGTTGGGGGAGAAAAATTAAAACAGAAAATCATCAGATCCAGGGAAAGTGGAATGTGACACTGGAAAGAGGTGAAGGGAAATTCCTGGGAAGATAACCTAGAGAGTAGTCAGTTTATACTGGAGCAGGTGGATGGAGGATTCAAAGATGAGGCTTTTAAAAAAATCAAACTGATGGATCACCATGTGTATTAGAAACTAAATGGGTATTTTTACTGAATGATATTTTGGAGTTGAATTAGCAATAGAAACACAGAAGATCAAGTAAACAAAACAAGGTAACAATTAACTCTAGTAAAAACAAAACAGAAAGTTAAATAATAAAGGAAATGAAACCATAATATATTACATGGCTTAAATGTGAATGATATATTGGAAGAGAACAGAGAATCCAGAAATAAACCCATGTACTTACAGCCAACTGATTTTCCACAGAGGTGCCAAGAATATACACTGGGGAAAGGACAGCCTCTTCAATAAATGGTGCTAGGAAAACTGGATATGCACAAGGAAAAGACAGAAACTAGACCCCTCTCACCATACACAAAAATCAACTCAAAATGGATTAAAGACCTAAATTTAAGACCCAAAACTATGAAACTACTAGAAGAAAGCACAAGGGAAATGCTACACAAAATGGGAATGGGCAGTGCTTTTTTGAGCAAGCCTACAAAGGCACAGGCAACTAAAGCAAAAATACACAAATGGGACTACATGAAACTGAAAAGCATCTGCACAGCAAGGGACATTATCAACAAAGTGAGAAGACAACCTACAGAATGGGAGAAAGTGTTAGTCAACTACACATCAGACAAGGGGCTAACATCAGCAAAAAAAGAAATAACCCAATCAAAAAAGGGACAAAGGACCTGAACAGACATTTCTCAAAAGACATACAAATAGCCAACGAGCACACGAAAAAATGCTCAAAATCATTAATCATCAGGGAAAATTAAATTAAAACCACAATGAGCTATCATCTCATCCCAGTTAGAATGGCTATTATCAACAAGACAGAAAATAACAAAAGCTGGCAAAGATGCGGTGAAAAGGGAACCCTCCTATGTCCTTGGTGGGAATGTAAACTGGTAAAGCCATTGTAGAAAATAGTATGGAGGCACCTCAGAGAACTAAAACTAGATCTACCTTATGACCTAGCTATTCCACTACTGCATATATACCCAAAGGAAATGAAATCGATATATCAAAAAGGCACCCGCACTCCCATGTTCATCATAACGCTATTCACAACAGCCAAAAGATGGAATCAACCTAAATGCCTATCAACGGATACATGGATAAAAAAACCTGTGGTATATATACACAATGGAATATTATTCAGCTATAAAAAGAAATGATATTCTATCATTTTCGATAAAATGGATGCAACCGGAAACCATCATGTTAAGTGAAGTAAGCCAGGCACAGAAAGACAAATACTGCATGACCTCACTCATATATGGAATGTAAAAAAAATTTTTAAAAAGTGGTTCCCATAGAAGTGGAGAGGAAAATAATGGTTACCAGATGCTGGGAGGGGAGAGGAGAAGAGAAGTGTTGGACTAAGTCAATCATCGTACCGTATTTGCATGTATTGAAACAGCACACTGTACCCCACAAAAATGTACAGGTAAATGTTCTTAAAAAAAAAGTGAATGATACATACACAGCCATGATGATATAAAAACTGGATAGAGATTTTAAGAAAAAAGTGTAATAACTATTAGGAGAGTGGGAAGGGAAGAAGTATGAGTAGGGTGTGTGGCGAAAGGAGAGCAGCTAAATATTCATCTTCCATACTAGGATATCAAAAGATGAGTGACAAACGGGACTAAATGTTTTTCATTATAAGCTATGAAGTTACTATTGGGCATTTTAAAGCCAGGTAACATTAATTTTTTTCTTAATTTTGGAAAATTAGATTATTCCAGTTGCTTAGACGGGTTTCCATGAATATTAAGTAAAAGCAAGATGTGATATAACAGGATTCCATTTCTGTGAAATACACAATCAAAAGAAATGTATCTAAATACAATTTCAGGAGCATGAAAAGGTGTGGAAGGGCAGATAAGCAAAGGAAAAGCAAGATGGGTATTTATAGAAAAAGAAATGAATACAGATACACACAATACCAGTGGAAAACAATTATGTATATGGAAATACATACAAAGATCTAAAAAATCACAGTCACAAACTGTCAATGGTGGCTAAAATCTGGAGGCCAAGATTCAGATTGTTTTATTTCTTCCTTTTTACCTCTAACTTTTTTTTTTTTTTTTTTGCAATAAAGCATATTCAGTTATTTTCTCAATATACACTGATTAGCCTGGCATGTACTTCTATAATAAGAAAACCTTTTTCATGAAAAATATATTTAAAAAAGAACTACGAAAAGTATTTGTTATCCAGAAGAAGAAGGCAATCAATATTTTTCATTACCTGATTTCATTTCATTAGCCTAAATATTAACAGAATTAATGCTGAGAAAAGTCCTGGCTTTTAGTTGACAGTTATTTCAATCTGGCTTCTTGACAATTCCACTACAAAATAGCGTTATGCTTTAATATATTTATAGACCTAAACTTTCATTCCTTTACAAAATTTGGCTTCTGCTTATATGTCAAAGAACCAGGTTTCTCCTGATTACACAGTGATTTATGCGAATAGATGTTAGGAAGTAGAGATTACTTTCACCTATTTTTTTTTTTTTTTAAATATTTCAAGCACACCTGTACACACACACTGAGCTCATATGGCTGAAGCAAATTAGCACTTTGCTGGGGGTTCAGTAGGCAGCAATTCCAAGGACTTCTAAGAATCTGAATATTCTATATTAAACCACTGCATTTAAGTGTTTATGAAAGATAAATGCACCCTATCAATACCAAAGGCATCTCTTCTAAACTTAACTTCTGTCAAGGATTTACTGTGAACTTAAGATGTACATGGGAATTAAATTTGCTTTAACTTAATAAACTCTCCTCATGTTTTAGAAACTACCTTGCCACAGGTTTTTTTCAAATTAAGCCAGGCTTCAGTGAGCCAGCAGCTCCCTTGATTATCGAATGTTTCACCTCATCCACTAATTTTTGATGGGTGAAATGATAAAACTACTACCTGGTGCCACTAGGCCTTCTTCCTTGCACTAGACAGCCTTAAAAGTCGAAGTAACTCAAATTCATAGAAACCTATAGTAAATTCATAGTAACTCAAATTCACAGAAAGTAGTATGGTAGTTGCCAGGGGCTGGGGAGAGGAGGGAATGGGGAATTATTTTTTAATGGGTACACAGTGTCAGTTTGGGAAGATGAAAAAGTTCTGGAGGTGGATGATGGTTGCAACAGCAGTGTAAATGTACTTAATAAGTCCCACTGAACTATATACTTTAAAATGGTTAAAATGGTAATTTTTATGTATATTTTACCACAATAAAAAATTTTTATTGGTAAAGGGCCACAAAAATCAATTACATTGTATAAAGGTAAATATACTAATTAAAATAAATAAATAAAATAAACCACCATAATGGACCCTCACACAAAAATCAAACCAAAAAATATGTGGATTAATCCCAAAGCAACTTTTTTTGCCTTTCAATACACAAGTGCACTTCACACCCTCTGGAAGGCATCCCAACTCTCTTTCTTGTCTCAACACTTCTCCACACAGGTGGATTGTACATCCCATTCCTGGGCTCCCACAGTACATATGGTTTCCTCTATATTAAAAATTTCCATATGTTATAGGAAAAAAATTTTAATATTAAATCAGCAATATTAAATCAGCCTGCTTTGGACTTCAAAGTGAAAGCCTACTGCTATGAGTTTAAATAACTTCCTAGCCCAAATCCTACCACTTCAACTCACCTTCTCACTTACATCCACTCCATAAAATAGAGTTGGACAATTCAGGTGGAAACAACCACGGAGAAGAGGGTGGGAAAGTGGGCAGCTGGGAGGATACAGTCTCAGTTATCTTGACACTCATTTCTCTTATTCTCCTAGGACCTTTCCTAAATCAGTTTTCTGATCCCAAAGAAACTCATATCTTGATAGTATGGTAGGAAGGGCTTAAACAGCTTTTTTCCTGATAGGTCACCACCATTATAATCTGCTTCAACAACCTTACAGTCCAATGTCCTACCCCTTATGTCAGGAACCCTGACAATGCCCTATCAGCCTAACAGCCAAAAATGCAACTTCCAGGTTGGGCAAAGGTTTATAGAAACCTACTAAATCAAACAATATGGTCTATAACTCTTCTCTTTCTCCCTTTCTCCCACTAGAAGCACCCCCATCCTAAAATATCCAAATCAGAATGAACTAAGTAATTTTAAAAACAACCTCTACAAGACGTCTACTAGCCTAAACCCTTAGGGTTTCACCTTTTTGCCTTAACACATACCTGATGACAAAGCTGCAGTCCTATTAAAAGTGTCTCCATTTGCTCCAGAAGAATATGTATCCTGTAAGAAGGAAGAAAAGACTAGTTTTCTACTTTGAATAATAAGAATGTGTCATCTATTTCACAAATACTAGAAAATTATAACAACTGAACTTTGTTTAGAACAAAATAATGGTAGACTGTAGGGTTTTCTGGATCACTGATTGTTCCTTCGTTAATTATTCCAAGACATCTTAACTTTAACATTGTATATATATCAACATATCATTTAAAACAGTGGTTGGCCATGGGCCAAATATGGTGGGCCACCTGTGTCTGTAAACAGTTTTAGTGGAGCACAGCCATCCTCATTCATTTAAGTATGTCTATGGCTGCTTTCGCACTACAACAGCAAAATTGTAACAGAGACTGAGAGGCCTGCAAAGTCTAAAATATTTATTATCTGGCCTTTTACAGAAAGAATTTGCTGACACCTAACTTAAAATAAAAGTTTAGTCATCTATATACTTGAAAAGTATTATCACATACTATTATTATTTGAATAAAATCTACCAAAGTAATTGATGCCTGCCAATACACAATATAGTTTGCCGAGTTCAGTATTTTACAGTATATTCACCAATACTGTGCAGAGTAAAGTAGAACACAGAGAAAGATTAGTGGCTAACAGTTCCTACAGAAAAGTACTACAGAAATTTTAAAACTTCCACTGTGTTCAAATAAAGTGAAAAATTAATGAGTTCACATTTTTAAAAAAGGGAACTCACTTTAAAGTAAAGAATATTCACTTATATACTGAAAACAATTTATATATGCATCCTGCCATTGCACTATAAATTCAATGAAGTGGTGTATCCTCAGTTATGGGGTCAGAATATTCATGGTTAATTTCAATCAAATTTGTCACAGCAGTAATTGAAGATCATCTTTGACATTTTCGTATACTGACTGTTCCATTTTCCCTACTTTAGTATCAAAAAAAATTATTTGCTATTAATGCACATGCATTACGTTTGCAGTGGTATAATGACTGCTGGATTTAGAAAATTCCACTTTTGTTATAAAATCAACAACTGAATGTCAAGTTACTTTTGGAACCTCCCAGCATTTCTTGGAATATCTCTGGATTAATGACAATTTGAGTTATTTTTTTCTCACTTCTAACTCCTAGGGGATCCTTATAATCATTAACTCACATTCTTTCCTTTCCTATAGTTTTCTCTAATTAGGGCAAAGCCTTCAGAATAGAACTCCGAAATTCTCGCACATGTTAATCAGGATTCATTAGTTGAAGAATACAAGGTCACCTAAAACTTACAGATGATACCTTAATCAACTGATTGCATTAGGAGTGTCACAGTGTTCCTTCAGATAAGTTTCTTTAAATAGGTCTGAAAGCTGGAGGAAGGGTACCAAGGTAGGTATCTTATTTTATTTGCTAAAATTTCTTTTACAAAAGACACTAAGGGCCGGCCCGGTGGCGGCGGCGCTCCCGCCCGAGGGTTCGGATCCCACATACAGACCGGTTCCCGCTCACTGGCTGAGCGAGGCGCGGGAGCAACACCGAGGGTTGCGATCCCGTTGCCGGTCCCGGTCCGGTACGGGGGCGACACTGAGGGTTGCAATCCGTTGCCGGACATGGAAAAAAAAAAAAAAAGACACTAAATGACTTTTAAAACTATGTTTATAAAGCTGGAGAGTCGTCCAAACATTTTTCAGAGTTATCATTATGAGCAGAAAGACAATAGCATCCTTGAATTGCCTTGGGCTTTTGGTAATTGCTACAGTAAAAAAATTCCAATTTATTACTACCACAGACATTAAAACAAACAAGAATAATAACCTAATTTTCCCTATTTAAAGTGAAACCCTGATGACTTTTCTTGTCTCTAGTGGCCAAAGTACTACTGGGTAAACAGAGCCAAAAAACACTGGTTTTATAAGTGTTATAAAACTGATAAAAGGTAAAGAACTAAAGAACTGAAAAAACTATTAGTATCAGATGATCCTCAGACTGTGGAATTTAATATCCCACATATGTTGAACTTACAAATTGCAAGGCAAATTTTAAAACAAGGCATCAAAAAAGTTTTTTAATTTGTTTCATCATAAAAGATTCTTAACATTTCTCATTACCTTAAAAAAATTAATTTCACATTATCCTCCAGCTATGACACTTTTCTGCCTCTCTTAAAACAGAATGTCTTATCTACAGTTGCTGCCTCCATTTTCTCATATCCTATTTTTCCTTCAAGCCACTCCAGTCTAGCTTCCATCCCCACCTCTGTACTGAAAATGCTTTTAATGAGCAAATTAGGTAATAAAATTACAACTTTTATGTTTCAACCTACCAGACCTCTCAGGAGCAGAGCAACTATTTCCTTCCTCTTCACATTATTCTCTTGGTTTAAAGAACATACACACTCCACTGGTTTTCCTCTTGCTCCACTATCCACTTCCTCCTCAATTTCCGTTGCCAGCTCCTCCTCTACTGGGTCTCAAAATATTGGGAGTGCGTCAAGGCTCATAGCAGGGCCCTCTAAGTCTATTATACTCTTATTCTACCTGATTTTACCCAACCTCATAGCTTTAAATTTCATTAATATGCAGACAACTCCCGACTTTATATCTATGACCCTGATCCCTCTCCTAAGAAGTAAAGTTATATATCCTACTGACTGGCATCCTTACTCATATGTCTTCACAGGCATTTCAAATTGAACACAGCAAATACATAATTCTTGACTGATTTTTCCTCTCACATTTGCTCATCTTCCATAGATTCCCCATTTCAGTAAATGGCACCATCAGCCATTTAGTTGCTTAAGTTAAAAAACCTATTGATTCCTCACCCTTGATTACTCTTTCCCTATCCATATCCATTCCATCTAGTCCTATCAATTCCATTTCCCCAACTTCCTCCAGTTCCTCTCTCTCTCTCCTCTTCTCTTTCCTTCTCTGACTTCACTTTCTACCACTCTTGTCTTATCTCACTATGCTTTAGTCATCCTGACTATAGTAGGTTAAATAATGGCCACCCACAGATATCAAGTCTTATTCCCTGGAACTTGTAAATGCTACCTTACTTGAAAAAGGGGCATAGCAGATATAATTCAATTAAGGACTATGAGATGGGGAGATTACCCTGGATTACCTGAGGGGGATCGTAAATGCCATCATTAAGTGCCCTTAGAGAGAGACAAAGGAAAATAACAGACACACAGAGAAGAAGTCCATTTGGAGACAAAGCAAAGAGAGATGCAACCACAAGCTAAGGAATGCCTACAGCCACCAGAAACTCAAAGAGATTCTCTCCTAGAGCCTTCAGAGGAAGGGCAGCCCTGCTGACACCTTGAGTTCTAATTTCTGGCTTCCGGAACTGTGAGATAATAAATTTCTGTTGCTTTAAATTACTCAGTTTGTGGTAACCTGTCACAGCAGCCATAGAAAACTAATACATTGGCCTTCTTCCTGTTGCTCTAATACCCCAAGTTTGTTCACTCCTCAGGACTTTTGCATATGACGTCCTGTTGGGACTCCAAGTCTCAGGCTCATTAGTAATTGTTTCAGGGAAGCCTTCCTCTCCACCTCATCTAAATCCACCCCACGCCAGTCACATATACCCAGTTCCCTAATTTTTTTTTCATAGCACTCTGTTTATAATTAATTGGTTCTCAAATGTGCTTATTCTGACTCCCCCAGTAAAATGCAATATCTACGATAGCAAGCACTTTATTATGTTCACCACCATCTCCAGTGCCTAGTAGAACTCAACAAAAATATGTTGAATGAATCATAGGTCCTGTCATTAGCTTACTTTTAGAATGCTTAGCTATAAACCATTTATAATCTCTTAAACCATACAAATGAACCTATTTAGAAATTTCAAAATATTTAACACATAAGGGTTCTTATATGCAGCTACAAATAAACCTCCTGCATTTTGATGAACATTTCTTCTCACCTTATACTTTTATTTTCAGTTCTGGAATATCATATATATTTATTTTCTTATCTAAACAATTATTACTAACTTTGCTACTACTGCTTAATAAAATTACAATTGTGAAGTGACTAATTATCTCAAGCTGTTTCCACTTCAATCACAAAAGTTTTTGCCTTCTGAAATGTACCACAAAAATGGCAAGTAGACAGAAGTGAACTGACCATTCAGCTAAAAAGAAGCATTACAGCTAGTAAGTAAGCAAACTGTATATCTAATATACTCACCATACTCATCCATTCTAACGATCACCCCAATAAGCCTGCATGCAATGTGCAAATGCCTAACCATTGAGATTTATGGACTATGTAATTGCTAAATTATCAAATTTTTCTTAATCTCGCCTCTTTCATTGTTCCATCCCCAGGTTGTACACTCCCTTCAAAATCTAGAATTGAGGGGCCAAGCCCGTGGCGCACTCAGGAGAGTGCGGAGCTGGGAGCGCAGCGGCGCTCCCGCCGCGGGTTCGGATCCTATATAGGGATGGCCGGTGCGATGCGCTCACTGGCTGAGCGCAGTGCGGCCGGTCACAAAAAGGCCAAAAAAAAAAGTCTAGACGGGTTCGGATCCTATATAGGGATGGCCGGTGCGATGCGCTCACTGGCTGAGCGCAGTGCGGCAGGTCACAAAAAGGCCAAAAAAAAAAGTCTAGACTTGGGAAGTTCTAAGAGTTACCAGAACAGTGCCCTATTAGTTCAAAATTATACAAGCATGTGTCTACATTAAATCTCCAAATAAAGCTCTTAGAAGCACTCACAAAAGGCTGATCACAGGTATTGTTTAAGATGATACTAATTCAAGACTTTCAAAGCCACTACAAATTTAAAAGGGAAGCCCAACTTTCTGTTGAAATGCAAATTTAGTCAGAACCACCAATAAAAACAGTGCCTTTAAAACAAACTACACTGAATAAAAGACCTCAGATTTCTCCTACATAAAAAGGTCATTTAGGGCCGGCCCGGTGGCGCACTGCTACAGTGCGCCACTTGAGAGTGCGGTAGCACTCCCGCCGAGGGTTTGGATCCCACATACAGACCGGCCGCTCACTGGCTGAGCGAGGTGCGGGAGCGACACCAAGGGTTGCG
>NW_007726986.1:471899-486551 GCF_000696425.1 Galeopterus variegatus | reverse complement strand
GGTTTCTCTCTTCGCATGCTTCCCTTCAAGAGAAGATACCATGTTTGATTTGGGGGTTGTTTCTGTTATTATTTTTTGTTCTGCTGTGGCAGGAAACTGGGGGAAGAGGGAAGCCTTGGAGTTTGGCGGAGAAGAGAAAAAGGGATAGGGGTTCCAAATTCCTCCCACAAAGACCAGATTCGACTAGGAGCGTCTATAAACGACTGGTCCTACAACCATCTTTGTTCAGAGAAACAGCTGCGCAGTCCCTGGGCAAAAGGTTTCTTCGCCTACTCGGCAGGCCTCAAGCCCAGACTTAGGCACGCGTGGGGCTTTAGGACCCTCAGGCAGGAGGTTGAAAGGCTCCAAAGGACGGCTTCAAACCCAAACCCACCCCACCTGTTTTTCTTTTGGCCCTTAGACCAGCTACCGAGAAGCCCAGAAGGCCGGGACCAGGCAACTGCCCCGAGAAAGCCAGCCAGCAAACTCACCTCACGCTCTCCCTGGTCCTCACGGGCGCCGACGCAGCTTAAACGGCCGCACGTGCAGGACGTGAATGCGTTAGCCCTGCTCCAACAAATAGCACTTGACGAGCAACACCACCAGCCAATCAGCGCTCAGACGGCGGGCGTAGTCCTGCCCCCACCTCCGACGTCTTCCCGCCTTGCTTGCGTCCGAGGCTGCGCTGGCGGTTGCGCTGGCCTGGCCCACTGGCTGAGTGGCACGTTGGGCCTGAGGGAGTGAGGCCGGCAGCGGGCCTCCTGTCTACTTGCCTCCACGTTCTCGGGTGGGATACTCAATCTGGCAAGGCTCTAGATTTTCTCTGTGCAAGTGCCATAAGCCAAAGATGTCCACTTCCCTTTTTCTAACACACAAAAAATAAAAGAAGAGGATAACGCCGTCCCACCTATGCCGTAATCTTTCTCGTCCCTTTTACCTTCCACAGTCCCTGGCGGTTGGCCACCGTGGTTCTGAGTTTAACAGCGCTAGCTTCACGTCCCAGGACTCCAGGTGCCTCAACGTGCGACTGACGCTGGTGCAGATGGTGGACTCCGTTTTCCTCGCCAAGGAAGAGACTCCTTCCCGCTGGTACCCCAGGACATTGTAAAGAAAATTACCCCGTTGTACAAAGTTGGAGGTCCAACCTCCTTGGGAAGGAAATAGCCTACGATCCCGAAGGAAGGAGGAAATTGGTGCGTGTGTAGGTCGTTAATAAAGACTTGGATTTGTAGTACACCTGTTTAAATCCCTAGGTGCACTGGGCAAATCAAAGTGAACAAGAGTCACTTCGGTACTTAATGCTCTCACCGGTCAAATATTCTTGTTCTGCCCTCCCCCCCATAGCAGGGAAAATCCCTCAGTATTTTCCCCAACCCTCCAAAACGCATGACAATGGGTGTTTAAAAAACATAGTTCTCATTTGGGGTTTTATTTCCATCCTTTTCCTTTCTCTAAATCTTTGAAGAAAATCCTGAATATCTCCTTCAGGAACATAAATAGGCACTTTATAGGCTCAGTCTTGCTTCATACTTTTCATCTCTAGAACCACCATTGCTGATTTGCCACCAAGAGTATGTCAGGATTTATCCAGTTAGCTCTAAACTTTGTCAAGCTATTCTCGAGGTAAATTGTTTTTAAAAGATATTTAACAAAGGCCAAACCAAAACATATTTTACCATAACTGTCATTTTAAATAATTTTTATTTTTAAACTAAATTTTCACATCATACCCTCGAGGCAGCTGGTACCCTAAATGATTGTGTGTGTATATATATATGGGGGAGTGTGGCCAATCCTCCTTCGGATGCTCTGAATTTGTATCCAGGGTCCTCTGAGATATTTTAACTCGATTTGAATTGAATGTTGTTCTTGCAAAATTTTTAATTCTATGGGAATATATTTATTTAGCAAAAAGAGCAAGATAGGGAATCATGTAGATAGAATAATAACCTACAAGATTTTTTAAGTGTGGAAAACTTGGACAAATTTTCCAAAATGAACATATTATTTTAAACCCCTAGCAAAGATGCTCTGCTATTCACTTTTGGAGAGAACAGATTCTTGTTGCTTTCATGTATTGCAATGAAATGATTCTTTATGAAAAATTCAACACGTATAATGTGTAAGAGAGAAAGCCCTGGTTAAGAAAAAGTTTATTATGATGAGAACTGACATTGAATATTGAAGAAAGGATAAATAAGCAATGGATGAAAATAATATAATTTAAAAATTGAACATTCACATTGAAAAAGAACAAACATGGTCCAGTAAACATTTGCTTTTTGATGTGTCCCAAGAAAGTGAAGCCAGTATATTCTATTTTCTGGTTCCCTGTGACAAATTTTAAATTAGTGGTGTTGATACATCGTAATATAGGGAAAAAGCAGAAATTCATTTACTTGTTAAATGGGCTTTAAATGACCACCTACTGTGTGCCAGCTACTATGCTACAAGTGCTACAAGTAAAATTAGTCCATGTCTCAAGGAAGTCTGTTGAAAAAGAATGGCAGTGGTCACTGGAATTTAAAACCTTAAGACTCCTAAACACACACACACACACACAACACAACACAAAACTTAAGACTCCTGTCTCAAAGGATTCACTAGAAAGCTTAGGTAAAGAAAACCCTTTATTATATACAATTTCTCCAAATTCTCTAAATCCCATTTAATAAGGTAAGACAACAGTTTCCTTAAGAAGTCTCAGGCTTCTGGTCAAGATGGCAGAATAGACGGTCCCCAGCGTCACTTTCTCCCACAAATCAACCAATTTACAACTATTGAAAAGCAATAACAGCCGAGATGGGGCCATTAGAGATCAAGGGAAGAGGAGTAGAGACCTGCAGAGTGCATGAAGGTTGGAGAAGCCTCAATGAGAGAAAGAAAGAATCACTCCAACTGCTTTGAGTCCCAGTCGCTTCAAGCCTTGAGCTGGTGAGCACACGAAGCAGGAGCTGGCAGAAGCTGCAACTGTACCCTTTGGAGGAAGTTGCTTGGAGGCAGCAGGGGAGAAGAGGGCCTTGGTGGCCCCAGGCCAGCAAGACTATGAATACGGTTCCCGTGGACCCACATAGGAGTGAAGAGCCACAACAACTGAAAAAAAGGAGGCACTCAGAGGCCGGTGAGTCATGGCAAGGGACCAGAGCAGGGCCCGTCCCATGGGAAGTGTTTGGAGCACGGGTGATAGGGGAGATGGGCCCACCGGGAAAAACAACAGGGCACAACAAGGACAGCTGATCTGCCCCCCAATCAGCGTAGGACCACTCAGTGGAGGCTGGTCAGGAATATAGAAAGAAGTAAGCAAAGGACAACAAATTAGTTCCAGTGATGAGTTTAAGTGGTGGGAACAGCAAATAATCCAACACAGAACTGAAAGAAAAAACAAAATACCCACAGACCAGAGACAAAGTTTGATATTAACTAGTAAAGGTCTCACATCACCAAAGAACACCTATAAAACCTAGGACTGGAAGTCCCGTGGGTCACTAAGCCAGGGAGTGCGGAGGGCTGGGGGCCTCAGCCATGCCCCACAGCACCTGCAGTCAGCCCAGCAACAACCACAGTGCTGCTGTAGGAAACACCCTGGTCTCCCAAGCTGGGGTGGGGGAGCAGCAAGGGCTTCAGCCACATCCCTCTGACATCTGCAACCAGCTCAGCAATGACCAGACCACCGCTGGAAGCCCCCTGGTCTCCCATGCAGGAATGAGTGGGGTGCCACAGGCCTGAACCCCGCCCCTCCTCCTTCCTCCTCCCACCCTATTTCCTTCCCGTTACCCCTCTCCCCCTCCCCCCAGCTGCTCCACACAACATCATAGAATGTATAAAAAGTAATATTAATAAATAAACTTTTAAAAGGTCTCAGTTTTGAATCAAAGCTTGCACTTAAGGCCTTTGCACTTTAGAAAGAGGCACTGCATTCTCCAAGTTAACACAGATAAAGAGATCTGATATTTTAGTCTTTTTCTGTTTTCAGCATTATATCCACATCATGTAAACAATGACTTTTATTGATGTGGACTGTGCCTAGCAACATGTCAAGGCTGTTAAAATTTTCTTTTAATCCAACAGTAGGCCCAAAATGGATCACCTCAGATGGAGGAGAGTAGATGTTCATTCTTAGGTACTATAAATATTTGAGAATCTCCTACTCTGCACATAACCATATACTAAAGATAAAATATATTGTATGTTGGAGCCCTGTAAAATCAACACCAAATGGGGGCAATACAATGTCTTCGTGATACCATGGTGCTAACAACATTTCCGAGGAAGAAATTCAACAGAGGGGGGTTCTTAACATACCAATCACTGTTCAGAGAGACAAAATTTTTGTATTTTTCCAATAATGGCTAAGACATTATTTACCAAAGTGTGGTATACACACCACTGACTTTAGGCAATTCATGGACAGTTTTCATTTTGAAAGTTATTTTAGTGTTTAGTATGTATTTTAACATGTGTTAGAACTAGCACACCACACATGATTTCAGAAATATAATTGCTTGGAATGAGGCTAAAGTAAATATTTATGTGTTTTAAAATTTATTTAATTAAAGCAAAACTCAGTGTATAATGGTATGCAGGAATAGCAAAAATCATGAAGGTGGTATTCAAATGATTGAAGTATGGGAAATACTGGTACAAATGAAAAAGACTGGATTTGAAGGCTGGTCACTAGAGAGGTATTCTCTATTGTGAGTAAAGATAATTTCATCAGCATCTGTTCTGATTTCATGTTCACTTAGCAACTACCTGATTAATAATTCAACTTCTCAAGTACTTTGATACTAGGAAAGCAGGTGCTATGAATAAGACATAAGCCTTACTTGCTTCCCATTATGAATTAACACACTGAGATTCTGGTTTAAAAATCAGTCTTGTTTGAGCTTAGCTAGTGTCCCTGAGAAGTCTGCTTGCAATCATCCAACCCTCCTAGATGGTATAACACATTCAGTGGCTCCTAAATACTGTTACAAGTTTAACACACTGAGATTCTGGTTTAAAAATCAGTCTTGTTTGAGCTTAGCTAGTGTCCCTGAGAGGTCTGCTTGCAATCATCCAACCCTCCTAGATGGTATAACACATTCAGTGGCTCCTAAATACTGTTACAAGTGTATTAATGAAAGTTTAAAGTGAATGAAAGATAAAAGCCAAAGACTGTCGGGGTATTTTGGACAATCCTTCCTTAGATTAAAGGGGTCTTCCTAGCCCTTAGCCACAAAACAATGATTCATCAGTGAACTATGGAATTTGGTAAACAATCACCAAGGTCTAGCCCTTTTCAGCCCCACTTGATGTTACCTGCATCTGAGAACAAAGAAAGCTCACTTCTCTGTGTCCCAAAATGGCAAAGGAAAAGTGATTTGTGAATGTCATCTCTACCAGTCATCTGGGTATTAAAAAAGGGAAGTACTTCACCTGAAGAGAAGCAGTGATCAGATTCTGTCCATGAACATTGACCAGGAATGAATCTCTTTTTGTCTACCCCTTCTAAAACTGAAGGATTGGAGCTCTCAAACAGGAAGGAAATCACCAGTAATTGGCTGAGAATTCAGCATTGGTTATCTCTGATTGTCCATTCATTAGTCACATGACCTTGGGCAAGTTATTTAATCTCTCTGTAAAATGGGGATAACCAGGGCCACCAGATACAATTGTGTAGGTTGTACCATGCATAAACACATCAAGCCAAAAAGCAAGAAGGAGGTGAACCCACCTGCACTCCACTTAACAAGCCGTGCACCTGCACAGCCTCATCTACCCATGCGAAGCACCATTTTCTAATTCTTACAAAGGTTAAATTCTCTCTATTTTAAATATTTAGAATGGTTTCAGTTTTCCTGGTTGGTCCCTGACTGACTCAGGAGTTTTACTGAAAAATTTTTTGCCCAAAATCTGTCGTTAAGAATTCTGAATCTTTTATATGGTGCCTAATAAAAAGACTATAAATTTAGGACCTCACAGGGAATTATCTATACATGTTCCTTCCTTTTTCCCACCTCAATCCTCAACCCGTTGCAATCTCACTCCTGCCCTACTGTTTCATCAAAACTGCTATTAACAAGGCCACATTGACCTCATTGTATCTAAATCCTATTGACAGTTTTCGGTTCTTAACCTAGCAGACCTATTAGCAGTCTTTGACAATGTTGGACACTTCTTTATGAAAATACTCTCCATGTAACTGAATAGCCATATGGAAAAAGATAAAAACTATACAAGTCCTAGAAGAAAACATTGATAAATTCCTCCATACTTGCAAAAACTTTCCACCTATGATTCAAAATCCAGAATCACTTTATGTAATGTGACTAAAACAAAGATTAAAAAAGAAAACTTTTCATAGCAAAAAGAGAGAAAACAATAACAAGCTCAAAAGACAAATGATGAACTGAAAAAATATATTTTCAACATACATCCAGAAAAAGGGTTAATGTCTGTAGCAGAGAGACACCATCTAAAAGTAAAAAAGGAAAAGATCAACAAATCTAAATAAAAATAGGCAAGAGATAAACAAATAGTCCTTAAATACACGAAGAGACATTCAACTTCATTTTAAGAGCAATGCATATTAAAACTACACTGAGATATAATTTTTCACCAATTAGAATGGCAAATGTTTGATAACGTACTCTGTTAGAGAGGCTGCAAAGTAACAAAAATTCTCATACATTGCTGTTGGGGATGCACCATGGCACAACTTAAAGGAATGAATTTGACTAGCAAAATTACTATGCATTTTCCCTTTGATCTTACAATCCTACTTCTAGAATTTATCTCAAAGATACACTGGCAAAAGATACAAAAGGATTTTACACAAAGTTATTAATTGCAGAACTAAAAGCTAAAGACTGAAACAACCCAGAAGTCCCTCAATAGCAGACTGAAACGTCTACCAATGGTGTACTCTGCAATGATAAAGAAGAAAGAGGATTATCTCTATATACTGCTATGGGGAGATCAGCAGGGTATATTATTGGAAAAAGGCAGGTACAGAATAGTGTGTCTAGTATGCTAGCTTATCTCTAAGAAGAGACATATTTGGTTATATTTTTTTTAATGGAAAGATAAACCAAAAATTAATAAAATGACTCCCTATGAGAAAGAAAATGGAGAACAAATGAAGGATAAGAATGTGTGCTACGTTGATATGCAACTCTGTACCCCACAGACATATGCAATCAATCATCTTTCAATTAAAAAAAAAGTGTGCTAGACTTCTCTGAGTGGATTTGATTATGAAACCATAGGACTGTTATACAAAATTCTAAAACAAATTAAATCATAATTTAAAAAGCAACCTAAAATTTAAAGTAAAAGGAAACAAATACACTTAAGTAAATATGTATTCAGCTAGCAGCTTAACTACACAAAAAGGAGTTACTTCAAGTGATAGAGTAACTTGACCATGTGTTCCTAGTGGGATATATCCTAAGGCAAAAAGAATGCAAAAAAATAAACTATTTCCATAATAATATTGTTAGTAATAAAATGGTACATAATTAAATTAATGTTGTTAAGAACAAAGATTTGCAGTGTGAGAGATAGGAAATTAAAATATAAAATCAAAAAGTGTTAAGAAACCTTGTATTCCTAAATTTGAATTGGAGATAGCAGTATGAACTCATGATATATTACCTTCTTAAAAAAAAAAAGTTTCTTGACAGAATATAAAATCAAAAAGTGTTAAGAAACCTTGTATTCCTAAATTTGAATTGGAGATAGCAGTCTGAACTCATGATATATTACCTTCTTAAAAAAAAAAAGTTTCTTGACAGTCCACTGAAAAAGCCTAGAAACATGACCAATGAATTAGTAATGAGCATGCTAGCACACAGATTATGGTCTCTGAATATAATTTCCCACTACAAAAAAAAACAAAAAAAAACAAAACAAAACAAAAAAAACCAACCTCCTTGTCAAAAAGCAAGGAAGCTTTCAAAAACTACCTCAAGACAAATAGCCAACTGAAATGGGGTCCCACTGACCAAATCTAAGACAATTTGAGCAACAAAGTAAACAATGATAGTAACAAATTAAACCATTGAATAAAATAAGAATCCACGATATATATTGATAATAAGGCAGTAAATTATTAAGAAGGCAAATCTCTTTCTTACAATAGAATGCTAACTAATAATTGTAGAAAAGGTTTGTGTGTGTGTGTATTTTAAATCACCAATTTGCACCTATCACAGTAATATTTTATTCTGGCCTAATAAAACTTGCAGCTGAAAATTTGATGAAGAAAATGACATTAATAAAATCTTAAAGTGTCTGCCCACAAATTATTTGCCAATCATAAAGACAAAATAGAAACTGTAGAATGGAGAGTCCTGGTAGACACAGTTTTAACCAAGTGATCGAAGTAAACAGTACTATTCTGGTTATCTGTTGCTGCTATAAACGTGAAATGAATATAAAGAGAGACAAATCTCTAAGCAAAAGGTTTATTTGGGAATTATATATGAGAATTAGAACTGCAAGTTGGGACACACAGACGAGAGTGGCTTCCTGTGTGTTTGAACAACAAAGGAATAGGCTAGGACTTTACTAGGGGAAAAGAGGAAGGTTGATTGTTCTGTTTTGAAATAACCTTCATTGGTGCTGGCAGTGTCTTGCAGGAGCTCCTGAGTTCTGACTGCTGAGTGGCAGCAGTTACTAGGTAAAACTTGTAATCTTAAAGTCATCGCAGTTTTAGATTAGGCTTCTGTGACAAAATACCATTCGAAGTAAGCATTTATGATCTCTGTGTTTTTCCCTATGCCCCCCCCCCAACTCTGTTTTAGTTGGGTACCACAAAATTACTCCACTTTTTTATAATCAATTTTCATACTGCATAACAAACTACTCCAAAAATTGGTGGCTTAAAACAATTTATTATCATCTTTTATGGTTCTGTGGATTCTGGGGGCTCAATTGGGATCTCTCATGCAGTTACATTCAGACGTTGGCTGAGACTTGATTCACCTGAAGGGTCAATACAAATTTGTTTAAACACCCCAGACAGCTTTTTTACTCAGACATCTGATGGCTGGATGTCTAAAACAGTTGGGTGCTGACCAGGCATCTCTCTCTCTCTCCAAGTGGCTAGCTTGGGCTTCCTCAGAGGTTTGTGGTCTCAGTCAGACTTCTTACAGTGGTTGCCTATGCCCAGAGTAAGCATTCCAACCAAATATTCTTTTTTTTTTTTTTTCCTTTTTGTCTTTTTTCGTGACCGGCAACGGATCGCAACCCTCAGTGTCGCGCCCGGACCGGACCGGGACCGACAACGGGATCGCAACCCTCGGTGTTGCGGCCGCACCTCGCTCAGCCAGTGAGCGGCCGGTCTGTATGTGGGATCCGAACCCTCGGCAGGAGTGCCGCCGCGCTCCCAAGCGGCACACTGTAGCAGTGCGCCACCAGGCCAGCCCCTCCAACCAAATATTCTAAGGACAGCATTCCAAGATGGCAAGGCAGAAGCTGCAAGATTTCTTCAGATCTCACATAAGTAACAGAGTCACATCTGCCACATTTCTATTGGTTACAAGAAGGTCAGGGGTAGTCCATATTCAAGGAGAGGGAACTACATAAGGCCATGAAAACTGGAGACATATTTCACTGAAGAACGTGGAGACTAGCTATCAATGATGACCAATAGGCATCAGTTGACATCATGTGCCTCCTGATCTGATGCAGCAAAGAAAGACACTACAATACTCATGTGCTATTCCTGCCAAAATGCTTAACTTGAATCTAATCATGAAGAAACATGAAATAAATTTGAATTAAGGGATATTCTACTAAGTGGGCTACACTCTTCAACAATGTCGATGTCATGAAAGAGAAAGAAAAGCTAAGGAACTAGTCCAGATTAAGGAAGCCTAAACAGACATGAAGACTAAATGCATGTGTGATTGATCCTGTGTTGGATTCTGGATGAGAAAAAAAATGTTATATTTTTCCTCATTATTGGAACAATTGGACATTATTGGACATTATTGGAAAAATTGGTAAAATTTGAGTAAAGTCTGTAGATTAAATAAGAGCATTGAGTCAATAAAAAAGGTCTAATTTTGATAATTGTACTGTGAACATCCCTGTTCTTAGGGAATATACACTGAATAATTTAGGGACAGAGGCATATTGTCTGCACCTTAAACTCAAGTGATTTAGGAAAAAATGTGTGTGTGCATGCACACACATGTGTATGTGTGGAAAGAGAGACAAAGAGAGAGAAAGCAAGAGAGAGAGAGAGAGAAAGGGAGACTGGAGAGCTGGAGGGAGCATGAAAATGGTAAAACAGATATGCAAAATGCTAACAACTGGCAACTCTGGGTGAAGGGTATATGGGAATACCTTGTACTATCTTTGCAACTTTTTAGTAAGTTTGAAACTATTTCAAGTTAAAGAAAATATCTCCAAAGGATTGAAACACATCAAATATATTTTTAAATCCCATGACTTCATAATGGTAGAGAAGGAAAAAAAAATTAATGCCCAAAGCAAAAAAACCTCATTGGTCACCTTTGCAGGATGCTAGACAACCAACTCATTTTGAAAACTGGTAAAAAAAAAAAAAAAAAAAAAAAAAAAGCAAGTGTTTATCCTCCATTTCCTAAACACACAGTACCTTGGGGTAATCAAATTGTTGAGGGAAAATTCCTCTCTTTAGAATTTCAGCTAATAAATGAAAATTTTCATTCTGTATCCTCCAGGCCGGGGCTCAGGAAACTTTGTACCTTGGGACAAATCCAATCCAACATGTGTTTCTATAAATAAATTGGAATTTATTTATAAACTGTTGTCTTTGTGCTGCTATAACAAAATATCTGAAACTGGATAATTTATAAAGAATAATTTATTATTTTTTCACAGTTCTGGAGGCTAGGAATCCAAGATCAAGGTGCCAGCAGGTTCCATGTTTGGTAGCAGCCCAATCTTTACTCCCAAGATGGCACCTCATTGCTGCATCCTTCCAAGGGAAGGAAGGCTATGTCCCCACATGGTGAAAGGGATGGAAGGGCAAGAGAGAAGAGGAACACTGTGTCCTCACCTGGTGGAAGAGCAAACCCACTCTCTCAAACCCTTTTATAAGGGCCCTAATCCATTCTAAGGGCATAGCCCTGATGACTTAATCGCTCCCCCAAAAGGCCCCATTTCTTAAAACTACAATGGGGATTAAGTTTCAACATTTTTGGAGGGGACACACATTCAAACCATAGTAACAGTCACCCTGTTTGTTTACATATTATCTATGCTGGCTGAATTCACACTGTAAAGGCAGAATTGAGTAGTTGTGATAGAGACCATATGGCTGCTAAGCCTAAAATATTTACTGTTGGGCTGTTTACAGAAAAAGTTTACCAATCCTTGTTCTAGTCCAGGCAAATAATGGCTGGTGACCTCCTGCTCTCAAACCATGAGGGCACCACAGCAAACTCACAGAGACACCACAGAGTATTTTAAATAATTGAGGAAATCAAAGTGGCATCTGTCAGACACCATGTGAACTACCCAGCTTGATGCATTCAAAGTTTCATCATTAGATCAAGTTACATTCTTTTGGATAATATATCTTTGCAAAGTCAAGTTTTCAGCCATTGCTATGATATCAAGCAAGTGTTATGCAAAATCCAGTGTGGAACAGGAAATGAGGATAGTGGTGTCCCATCTGATTTCGAGGTTTGAGAAGTTATGCAGTACTCAACAGGCATACCTATCCCATTGGTAAGTAACTGTGATTATTTAAGAATAAAATAAAAAGATTATTTCTTTCAATTTATCTTTATATTTTTAAGTGGCTAATAAGTAGTTAAGACATAAATTCACATTAATTTGTTTGGACCTAATTACTTAAGTAGAAATGTTATGTACTTCTTTTGATCGATGGTAACTAAGAAAAAATTACTCAGACACCAAAGATGACATGAATTTCTGATCTAGCAATGATCATTAATGGCTGCTGAAACAATTAGGTGATAAGCTGAAGGGGAACTTTAAAAACTTTAAAATAGACAATTTTTGAGCCCACTGGACAGCCTTATTATCACAAAAGAAAGACCTCCTTTATCCTGAGTGATTGTATCTCCTCTCATAGTGTATTAGTCAAGAATGTTTCAGTGGCAAATATGATTCAACTAGATTTAGAAGAAAAATCAAAAGGGAGATTTATTGGTTTATGTATCTGGGAAGAGTACAGAATCAAGATCTGAGTTACAGGAACCAAAACCCAGTCCTACACTTAGTGCCACTAAGACTCTCTCTCCATGCATCAAGCAGAGATGTCTTTGTTCTGCAGATAGGTTCTGTCCATGATAATGACTACCACCAGCCCCAGAATCACAGTTATCTAGCTTAGCCATCCAGTGAAAATGTGAGCAACTCCAGGAAGAGAGTTTCTTTACCTCTGTGTCTACATACCAACTCTAGCGAAAGACTGTGGTTTGCCTTTTGAGTCCTGTCCCCCACCCTCAGACAATCACTATTACTATGGGAGGATGATTTATAATTATCATTTTATGCCTTTGTCTTTTAAACATTTTTTTTTTCAAAAAAGAGGAGTTACAAACAAAAAATACAAAACTACAGACTTTTACATTTACCTTGCAGTTACCTTTACTGGTTTCTTTATTTCTTTAAGTGGCTTTGAGTTACTATCTGCTATCCTTTCCTTTTAGCCTGAAGAACTTCCTTTAGCATTTCTTATAGGGCAGGTCTACTAGTGATGAATTTCCTCTGTTCGTTTTTCTGGAATCATCTTCATTTCTCCTTCATTTTTGAAGGATAGTTTTGCCAAACATGGAATTCTTTTTTGGTGGGTATTATTTTTCTCCTCTCAGCACTTAAATTATGTCACCTCATGGCCTCTGAACTTCATGGTTTCTGATCAGAAATCAGCTGTCAATATAATTGAAGATTCTGGGCCGGCCCGGTGGCGCACTGCTACAGTGCGCCGCTTGGGAGCATGGCGGCGCTCCTGCCGAAGGTTCGGATCCCACATACAGACCGGTTCCCGCTCACTGGCTGAGCGAGGTGCGGCCGCAACACCGAGGGTTGCGATCCCGTTGCCGGTCCTGGTCCGGTACGGGCGCGACACTGAGGGTTGTGATCCGTTGCCGGACACGAAAAAAGACAAAAAGAAAAAAATATATATATATAATTGAAGATTCCATATACATGATCAGTCACTTCTCTCTTGCTGTTTTTAAGATTCTCTGTTTGGTTTTGTCTTTTGTCAATTTGATTATAATATGTCTTATTTGGATGTCTTTGAATTTACCCTACCTGGAGTTCATTGAGCTTCTTAGACATGCGTATTCATGTCTTTCATCAAATGTGGGAGGTTTTCAGCCATTATTTCCTCAAATATTCTTTACACTCTTTTCTTTTCTCCTTTCCTTCTGGGATTTCTATTATGCATATATTTGCTTAATAGTGTTCCTCAGTTCCATGGGCCTTGTTCATTTTTCTTTATTCTTTTTTCTTTCTGTTCTTCAAACTGGATAATCTCAATTGACCTATCTTCAAGTTCCCCAATCTTTCTGCTGCCTGCTCATATCTGCTATTGAACTACTGTAGTGATTTTTTTCATTTTGATTATTGTGACTTTCAACTCCAGCAATTCCATTTGGTATTTTTTTATATAGACATGACTTCTATTTCTTTAATAATATCCTCTATTTGTTGAAAAGCCAGATTCTGCTAGTTTTCTTTGTTCTTGCCCTTGGTTTCCTTTAGCTCTTTGAGACATTAAGCTATTTAATGGTTTAAATTATTCATCTAGTAATTCCAATGTATGGGATCCCTAAAGGAATGTTCTTTTAATTTTTTCCCCCTGTGAATAGGCCATACTTTCTTGTTTCTTTGCATGACTTATATTTTTGTTGTTGTTGACAACTGAACATTCTTAATATTATAATGTAGCAGTTCTAGATATCAGATTCTCACCCTTCCTACTAGAGTTTGTTGTTACTGTTTGTGTGGCTGCTTTCTATGTGTGACTTTTCTAAACTAATTCTGTAAAGTCTGTATTCTTTGTTGTGTGGCCACTGAAGAGTCTGTTCTGTCAGTTTAATAGTCAGCTAGTGATTTAAGTATTTCTCTTATAAATGTCTGGGGCCAAAAAATAAAAAGATAAACAGCCAAAATACAAGAAAAAACTCCCAGTCTTTGCCAATTAGTTATGTCTTGAGGCATGCTTTCAATGCTTCACTAGCCAGGCAGTTTATAACACTGCCTTAGCTTCCCCTTTCCTGAAGGTCAACCAGAGGTGAGTGCTTAGGGTGTTCTCAGGTCTTTTTGGAGCATGCATCCAAACCAGTGCAGGCACGTGGCCTTCTATTAAAGCCTTAATTTACCCAAGTATCTTCTACCCCAGCCTCTTTCTTCCCAGGATTTTCGTCAGTTTATTGCTTGACCTGATTGTTATACCTTGCCCCCCTATGGCAGTGACTAATGTTTGCCTTTAGCACTGCCTGGGAAGCTGCTTCAGCCCTGGGGAAGCTGTGAAGCAGGTGAAATAAAGGCAAGCCCTTGAACTGGATCTTCAGGGAATCATCAGATAGGTTAAAACAAACTACAATTCCTTGGAAATATAGTCCACATTGCTCCCTCTGGTGCCAACAACCTATACCAGGAATGTGGTTTGCCATCTTCAAGGCCACCACCAACCTGGAGAGTGGGAGATGACTG
>NW_007726986.1:470850-471882 GCF_000696425.1 Galeopterus variegatus | reverse complement strand
TGGCCTTCTATTAAAGCCTTAATTTACCCAAGTATCTTCTACCCCAGCCTCTTTCTTCCCAGGATTTTCGTCAGTTTATTGCTTGACCTGATTGTTATACCTTGCCCCCCTATGGCAGTGACTAATGTTTGCCTTTAGCACTGCCTGGGAAGCTGCTTCAGCCCTGGGGAAGCTGTGAAGCAGGTGAAACAAAGGCAAGCCCTTGAACTGGATCTTCAGGGAATCATCAGATAGGTTAAAACAAACTACAATTCCTTGGAAATATAGTCCACATTGCTCCCTCTGGTGCCAACAACCTATACCAGGAATGTGGTTTGCCATCTTCAAGGCCACCACCAACCTGGAGAGTGGGAGATGACTGCCAAAACTCAGTAGTTTTCTTAGGTGTTCTGGTTGCTGGTTTTTTTAGTTCCAGAGTTTCCAAAAAAACATGATTCTGATAGTTTTGCCAGTTTATTCACTGCTTTTGTGTAGGGACAGAGTTTGGAAGTTCCCTACTCCACCATTTCTGCTGACATCACTTCAAACCATTTACTTTTGTGTTTCTCAGCCTTGCTTAAAATTACTTTCTCAGCCTGGACTGCAGAGCAAGAAGAAAAATTTGCTATCACTGAAGCTATCAAAAGAATGTACTTACTACTGATTTGAAGGCAGGGCCAAAGAGCAGTTATGAAAGTTTTTGAGCAAGAACGCCATCAGCAAAATAACTTAACTCCTTTAAAGCCAACATTCTTAAATCACCTTCCTTTTATTTGTCAAGCCCTCAATTATAGAAGTGGTGTTTGAGAGCATAGGTTTTGGGATAAGACCTTGGTTTAAATTCTAGGTCTTCTGCCACTTAATTGTTGTTTGTCCTTGGGCAAGTCTCTGAAATTCTCTAGGACTATTTCCTTATCAGTAAAATAGGGATAATATACATTTCTAGAATTGTGGTAAAGACTTAAAGAGAAATTATATATAAGATGCCTGCCAATCAATATTAGCTATTTGTTAAATTTGGATTTTTTTTTTTTTTTTTTTTTTTTTTTTTTT